>NC_053426.1:82068485-82276688 GCF_007990345.1 Gossypium hirsutum | reverse complement strand
GTAAGACTCTACCTGTTGAGTCTACTGAGTTCGTAATTCGAGTGTCAAACCCTTTGGGTCAATGCGTATTTGTTGATAAAGTGTGTAAGAGATGCCCTCTAATAATCCGAGAATCCTGTTTTCCGGCCGATTTGATGCTTTTGCCGTTTGACGAATTTGATGTTATTCTTGGTTTGGATTGGTTGACCGCGCATGATGCGGTTGTGAATTGCAAAAGCAAGACTATTGATTTGAGGTGCGCAAATAACGAGATAATCCGAGTTGAGTCTGCGGACTTAAGGGGGTTGCCAGCTGTAATATCAGCAATGTTGGCCCAGAAATATGTGAGAAAAGGGTGCGAAGCATACCTTGCGTATGTACTTGATGGCAAAGAGTTAGAAAAGAAACCCGAATCTGTGCCGGTGGTTTGTGAATACCCGGATGTTTTTCCTGAAGAGTTACCGGGTTTGCCACCTGTTCGGGAGATAGAGTTTGGTATTGAGCTTGTACCTGGAACTACGCCAATTTCGATAGCTCCGTATCGTATGGCACTAATCGAGTTAAAAGAGTTGAAAGCTCAGTTGCAAGAATTGACGGATAGAGGTTTCGCTCGACCAAGTTTCTCACCTTGGGGTGCACCAGTATTGTTCGTGAAAAAGAAGGACGGAACCATGAGGTTGTGCATTGACTATCGTCAACTGAATAAAGTGACGATAAAGAACAAATATCCGTTGCCGCGCATCGATGATTTGTTCGACCAACTGAAGGGAGCCTCAGTGTTCTCAAAAATAGATTTGAGATCGGGCTATTATCAGTTGTGAATTCGAGATTCGGACATACCCAAAACTGCTTTCAGAACGAGGTACGGTCACTACGAGTTCTTAGTGATGCCGTTTGGGCTCACTAATGCCCCTGCAGTATTTATGGATTTGATGAATCGGATCTTCAGACCATATTTGGATCGGTTCGTAGTTGTGTTCATTGATGACATCTTGGTCTATTCAAGAGATGAGATTGAACATGCTGAACACTTGAGTTTAATGTTGCAAGTTTTGCGGGATAAGAAGTTATATGCTAAGTTCAGTAAGTGTGAGTTCTGGTTAAGAGAGGTTAGCTTCTTGGGTCATGTGGTATCCGCATCGGGTATTCGAGTTGACCCGAACAAAATCTCAGCCATACTTAACTGGAAACCTCCGAGAAATATTACTGAGGTTCGGAGCTTTTTGGGACTCGCCGGTTATTACCGACGATTTGTCAAAGGTTTCTCGATGATAGCCACACCAATGACGAAGCTACTTCAAAAGGATGCTAAGTTCGAATGGACGGAGAAATGTCAGAAAGGCTTCGATCAACTGAAAACTCATTTGACTGAAGCTCCAATTTTAGTGCAACCCGAATCAGGCAAAGAGTTTGTCATTTATAGTGACGCATCCCTACTCGGGTTGGGTTGCGTATTGATGCAAGAAGGTCGAGTTGTGGCCTATGCGTCGAGACAATTGAAGCCACACGAGAGAAATTATCCCACCCATGATCTCGGGCTAGCCGCCATCGTATTTGCTTTGAAAATATGGCGACATTATTTGTTTGGCGAAAAGTGCCATGTATTTTCGGATCACAAAAGTCTCAAATATTTGATGACTCAAAGAGACCTAAATCTGCGACAAAGACGTTGGCTTGAGTTGTTGAAAGATTACGAGCTTGCCATTGATTACCACCCGGGAAAGGCTAATGTGGTTGCGGATGCCTTAAGCCGGAAATCGCTGTTTGCTTTACGAGCGATGAATGTGCACTTGTCTGTTCTACCCGACAATGTGTTAGTAGCTGAATTAAAAGCCAAACCATTATTGATTCATCAAATTCGTGAAGCCCAGAAAGTTGATGATGAATTGGTTGCAAAACGGGCTGAGTGTGTTCCGAACAAGGAATCGGAGTTTCAAATGGATGATGATGATTGTTTGAGGTTCAGAAGTCGTTTGTGTGTTCCAAGGAATTCGAAACTTATTTCGATGATTTTGAATGAGGCTCATAGTGGCCGAATGTCTATCCACCCGGGTAGTACTAAAATGTACAACGATCTAAAACGTCAATTTTGGTGGCCGGGCATGAAACGAGACATTTCGGAATTTGTTTTAAGGTGTTTAATATGTCAACAAGTGAAAGCGGAACATCAAGTGCCTTCGGGATTACTTCAGCCAATCATGATACCTGAATGGAAATGGGATCGAGTCACGATGGATTTTGTATCTGGGTTACCATTGTCGACGAGTAAGAAAGATGCGATTTGGGTTGTTGTCGATAGACTGACTAAGTCGGCTCACTTTATCCCTGTATGTACGGATTTTTCATTGGATAAACTAGCCGAATTGTATGTTTCTCAGATTGTGAGATTACATGGAGTACCTATTTCTATCGTGTCGGATAGAGATCCGAGATTCACCTCGCGATTTTGGAAGAAATTGCAAGAAGCTTTGGGTACCAAGCTGCATTTTAGCACCGCTTTTCATCCCCAAACCGATGGTCAATCCGAGCGGATAATTCAGATACTCGAGGATATGCTGAGATGCTGCATCCTTGAGTTTAGTGGTTCATGGGAACGGTATGTACCTTTGATTGAATTCGCTTACAACAATAGTTTTCAATCAAGTATTAAGATGGCACCTTACGAGGCTTTGTACGGTCGTAAATGCCGTACACCATTGTTTTGGACCGAGCTCGGTGAAAGTAAAGTTTTCGGAGTTGATTTGATTAAAGATGCCGAACAGAAAGTAAAGGTAATCCGCGAAAGTCTGAAGGCAGCCACAGATCGTCAGAAATCGTATGCGGATCTGAAACGAAAGGACATTGAATATCAGGTGGGGGATAAAGTGTTCCTTAAAGTTTCGCCTTGGAAAAAGGTACTTAGGTTTGGCCGTAAGGGCAAGTTGAGACCGAGATTCATTGGGCCGTACGAAATCTCCGAACGAGTGGGGCCAGTTGCGTATAGATTGATTTTGCCCCCTGAGCTTGAAAAGATTCACGATGTCTTTCATGTTTCGATGCTTCGACGCTATCGATCTGATCCATCGCATATAATTAGCCCATCAGAGGTTGAAATTCAAGCCGATATGAGTTATGAAGAAGAACCGATACGTATCCTAGCTCGTGAAGTGAAGGAGTTGCGAAACAAAAGGGTTCCGTTAGTGAAGGTGTTATGGCTCAAACATGGGATCGAGGAAGCTACTTGGGAAACCGAGAGCTCGATGAAAGAACGATACCCAAACCTATTTACCGGTAAGATTTTCGGGGACGAAAATTTCTTAAGTGGGGGAGAGTTGTAACAGCCCAAAATTTACCCTAGTCGGGAAGTGGTTTCGGGACCACAAAACCGAGTTATGAAGATAATTAATTGTTATATTCTATGTTTATTACGTGTGTACATGCATATGTGGAAGTTTCATGCCTTAATTTTGCCAATTGCATGAGGAATTATTAAATAGGGATCAACATGAGACATGGTGAAAAATGATAGGTTAATTTTAAAGGGGCTTATTAGTGCATGTCAACACAAAGGTGGACTTGCATGTCAAATTGCCCAATTTTCCTTATAGTGGCCGGCCAAGGTGGGTTGATGATGGGAAAAATATTTGTTGAAATTGATATTGGGTTATGGGATTTAATAAATAAAAGAAAGAATGAAAATGTGATGAAAAAAAAAAGGGGCTTCATTCTTGTCTTCTTGGCCGAATTGAAGGAAGGAATAGGGGCAAAGAACTTTCGGCCATTTGAATGTTTAATAAGGTTAGTATATTGTGTTAAAGTTGTGAAATTTTAGCTTGTTTTAGGTTAATTATCATGGTTCTTACTTAGACCATGCTAATTCTTTTTAAAAAAACTTTGATGGATGGATGGACCATTCGGCTATGGCTATTAAAGAAGGAATTTGATTATTTCCTTTAAGTTTTGATGGATAAAGAAACAAAAGGTTGTTGATGAAAGAAGTTAATGTGTTAAGAGATTATATGAAACTTATTCATGTTTATATATGTTATATGCATTGAAAATGGTTGATGATTTTGGAAGTGATTAGATTGAATCGGCCATGGTATATCCATAAACCCGATTTATGCTTGTTATGTGGTGGAAATTAAGGGTTAAATGTATGAAATTTGATGTATATTAACTATAGGTAATCACATACGTAAGGTCAAATTTAATTTGGTATATTCGGCCATATAGGTGTATATGTTTGTGATACTATTTTTGTTAACTCTTGATAACCGATTAAGGGAGTAATATTGGCTTATAAGGTTGAGTTGATTCATGATGTTGTATATTAGAATAAAAAATACTCAAGACTAGGTTACCATAATAGCGATAATGCATTCGGCCTTGAAGCATTAATCGAATATGGTTAAGGTTTTGATATTTTGAACAAGGATAATTGTGAAATGGAGTGAAAACCGTTAAATTATACATAAGTATCCAGCAAGAAAATTAAACTACTAAATGTGTTTATTATAGATCAAGACATCAAAGGGAGAGAATCAAGCAAAGGCAAAGAAAAGATCATCGAGTAGCCGAGTTGGAACCGTCTTACCCAACATAAAGTAAGTCATTAAGCATATAGTTGGTATTAATTCAAATGGTCATAACGTTTATGTAATGATGCTGAATGGAATGAATAAATATATATATATGCATGTACGTATGTGATGATGAAAGTGTTGAATGAAAAGAAAAGAGGTGAGATGCATTGAGTTGTTGATCTCGGCACTAAATGTGCGGGTATAAACATTTATGACCATGAGATTGGCGCTAAGTGTGCGGGTTTAAATTGTGCAGGACTAAGTGTGCGAATTGAATATGTAGCACTAAGTGTGCGAGTTTGACTATGTAGCACTAAGTGTGCGAGTTTGACTATGTAGCACTAAGTGTGCGAGTATGATTATGTAGCACTAAGTGTGCGAGTTGATTATATAGCACTGAGTGTGCGGACTTAATAAATATTCTTGAATCATTATGGACACTAAGTGTGCGACACTATTGAGTCGATCACGGATAGCGGATCGGGTAAGTATCTTGAGTTCATGGCTAATAGGTGCTATGTTTATATTTGGAGTTGAGCTTGGTAAGTTGAACCTATGTGACAAATATACTTGAAGTCACGTACATAAGATTTATCGTGGAATGGGTGAAAGGCCGTTTAGTTGTATGATTGTAACGAAAATAAAATGATTTATGAAAATGCCTCGAATATTCTATTGATGAGTATATGGAATGTGAATGCATGATTTGGTATGAGATTGAACCGATAGGTCGGAGGAACTATGGTATGGTTCGGTATGGATGGAGTAACTAGCCTCGTTCCATTTTGTTTCCTCTTGTGATAATGTTATTAATGGATGGTAGTGTATTGCTTATGACTTACTGAGTTATAAACTCACTCGGTGTTTCCTTGTCACCTATTCTAGGTTTCTTGGACTATCTCCTTTTGCGTGGTCGGGCCGTCATCGAAGTCATCACACCGGATAGCAAGTTTTGGTACTTTCTTCTTAGTTGGCTTAGGAGAACATTTCGGCATGTATAGGCTATTATGTTGTGTTTGAACTTTGGTATGTAATCTTTTAGCCATGCGAAAATGGCATAAATGTTCGGTTGGGTTTGGATTCATAACGTTAGGTCGCAAATCTTGATAATTCGACCTTTTTATGCCATACGTCATGGTTGATTATTTTGGTGTTAAAATTCATGATATGGCAATAGTGTAGTAGGGGGAAGTTTGACAATGATTAGCCTTTGGCATGGTTAGTCATGATCATAATTTGTGATATGCATGATGAATTATTAGTTAGATCAAGGAGTAAACACGAAGTGGGCATAGTTGCTTTCGTAACAGATGCTGGCAGCAGCAGTGACATGAGATTGAAAAATCACTAAAAATAGTAGGAGTGGAATTAATTGATGAATAAATTATGTAATCGAAGTTCGATGAGTCTATTTTCATATAGAAGTAACGAAAGGATCATATGGACAGTATGTTAAGAGATAATCAGGTTCTCGTGGGACAGGGCCAGAACGGTTTCTGGATTCCCTGCTCCGACTTTGGAAATTCATTATAAATTGACCAGAGATAATTAGGAGTCATACCATATATGTATAGATTCCTCTCTGAGTCTAGTTTCTATAGAAACAAACGGCATCAGTATGGAAGTTCTGTACAGGGAGATATCCAGGTCGTAATGCGCAAAGGTCAGTGTAGTCGACCCCAGTAACATGGGAGACTTTGACTAATAAACTGTACTAATTGGCCCAACCAAAAATTCTAGAAAAAAATATGTAGATGGGAATATGAGTCTAGTTTCAGGGAAAATTCACGGAACTGGATTTTGAGTTCCAGAGCTCAAGATATGATTTTTAAAGCGACTAGTACGCAGATTGACAGCTTGTCTGGAAAAATTTTAATAAGTGGTTTGAAGTCTGTTAACACCTCGTGTTCGACTCCGGCGACGGCCTCGGGTTCGGGGTGTTACACCGAATGCTTAAAAGCTTAGAACCCTAATTTTTTTTCTTCAATTTTGGCTAACTGGTGAATATGATAGCCAATTTAATGTTTTATTTTATTTAATATATGATTAATATGCCAATTACCAAAATACCATTTAATAAACCATTATAAAATCACATATATTAGGGCCATTAATGTCCATTAACCATGTAAATGGCATATTAACCATATAAGGACCTCTCATTTACAAAGACATAACGAATAGGCATACTTAACACATAGCAAGCAACTTTTACATTTTATGTGATTAGGTCCTTTTTACAAATTAAGCACACAAATGACTGAATTTTCATACGAAACTTTCACACATGTCAATTCACATATTTTAAACACAGAAGATAATATTTAAATATTTTTCTGACTCAAATTTTTAGTCTTAAAAATACTATTCTGACTAGGGTCTAAACTGAACTGTTACATGTATGGGTTGGTCACTTTGGAACATAGAAACGATAGTCACCACCAGGCCTACGACTGCAACAGGAGCAGACAACTACTGATCGATATTGTATTCAGTACCGTGGCTCAACACAGCTCACAGTATAACGTGGACAAGATGGGAGACCCCCAACTTAGTTTTCCACATTGGTGAAGTCCACTAGATGTAGTAGCCACTTTACATGCACCAAAATTTGAGATTTATTGGGCATTAAAATTCCCCTGATTAACCTCATGATGAATGCTCGGGCATATTGTTCTATGACCTCCTCCGTTGGATCTTCAGGAAGCTTTTTGAAATTATCCTCCAACCGGTTTGTTGATATCTAACCACCATCTAACCTGTTTGAGACCTTCCTTAACATTGCTCTACAGAGTTCTACTTTATCGGGAATGACCGCTGAACCTGTGACGACTAGCCCATCCACCAGCAGACCGAGTTTTAATGCTTCATCCTCGAGTATAATTGTACACTCGTCGCATGAAAAATGGAAAGTGGAAAGTGTGTGTTTCCAACTTCCATCTTTCCAAAAATGCGCTAATTAGTGTAGGATCGAGTTTGCAACCCTTGAGCATGTGAGATGTATGCAAGAATCTAGCCTCTTGCAAGTAGCCACGAATTTAAGGGATTGGAAGCTTTCCCATATTATGTATGAACCCCTCCAGAACATGATCACTCACCTATTTATAACATAAAAAATTATTTCAAATGACCAAAAAATAATAAATTAAATTTAACATAATTGAAATAACAAAATTTAAAATTTTGTCTTACCATTGCTGCTTGGGTGGCGAAAATATGCTTGTTGTCAAAACGAATTAGAAAGGCAGTCATTTGTAAGAAATTTATTCAAACAAATAAAATACGAGATAATTAAAAAATAATATTTTTAAATGAGAATATCGATAAATTTAGAATAAAAAGATTGAAAGAGTTGAGAGAGTTGAAAGAAGGATGTGAACGAAAAAAATGAAATTTGGAGTATTTATAGGGTAAAAAAAAAGTTACCGTTGACTCCATTAAATTTTTTTTACCTTTAGAGCGACAACGTTAAAGAAATCGTTGGTTTTTTACCATTGAGGGAAACTGCGTCCAACTGGCTGCGCTTTCCTACCACCTGTGCAGAAAGCATCCAACTGGACGCGCTTCTACTTTCTCTTTCCTAAAAATGTCCTTTTTCCCTAATTAAAAAAAATGACATTTAAGTCTAATTTTTCCAAATATATTATTAATTTTTATTTTCTTGATATCAAACTTAAAAATTTTAAAATAAAAAATTAATTAAGTCTATAACTCAATATTAACCCATGCATAAGGGTATGCAATAAATTAGTAGTAATATAATTACAATAATAAAAATTATTCATATTATTTATAAAAACTATAAAATAATTTAATATATTTTAATTTAAACATAAATTAACTCGTGAATGCAATAAATTAATAATATAATTTATATTTATTTGCAATAAGTAATACAATCTCAATTTCCATCTTGTACAATTTTATATTAGTTCTGATGAAAAATATAAAATAATTTAAATATTTACAATCAAACCACATATATATATTTATAACCAAAGTTTTCACAATCAAATCGATGATTAAACAGTTAGACCACCGATTTTCAGTTCGACAGATTCATTTGGTTTAAATAAATAAAATGTTAAAAATAAAAATTAAAAATAGGAAAAATTAGTTAAACTGTCAATTCCATTGATTTTTTAGCTTCATTCAACTAGTTTTGAATAATTCGCTAATCAACTAATCTAACTCCTCTTTTCAAACCAATATGCCACCAATTCATGATCCAACCAATCCGATTCAATTTAAATAACATTGCTTATTATTGACATCTAAATTTGTATAATTCACTTTTCCTCATTTTTTTATCAAATAAAAAATATATTCCAATTCAGCATGGTGTACTACATTAAAATTGCAAATATTGCAGAATATAATTACTTATACCATTTGTTATCAACTAAACAAATATATAATACCTAAAAAAGCTAAACAAATATATTAAATTTATTCATTTCAATCACTTTAAATTAGGTTTTCTTAAAACAATATATTTTTTCTTTAATACAATTCTTCAAAATTTTGAACTACAAACAATATTTCCTATTGTTTCTGCACTTAATTAAGTTTTTAGTGTTAATATGTCAATACAATTTTCAAAAATTGAATTTAAAAATATTGTTAAAATTTTTAAATATGTTATGATACCCAAAAACAATCTAAATCGTAACTTATAAACAATTTTAAAATAGTATTAAAATTTATAAATTAAGCATATTAGATTTGAAATTAAATAGAAATACTTTTGAAAAAAAATAAAAATAAAATTAAAAATTTAACTAGTTTGAAGAAAATATTTTTAAACACATAGTAAAATACTTAAAAAGTTAAAATTAAAATATTTATTTGCATAATGGACTTTTAAACCAATAAAAATACTGTTAAAGTTTTAAAACATAATAATAATAAATAATAATAATATTGGTATCACATACTATCATAAAATAAATTCATGTCATTATAAAATTTATTATAAATATAAAATAAATCAATATATTTTAATTTAAACATAAATCAAACCTTTATTGTACCAGTAAAAAAAACTATTTTGAAATATAAAAAGATCTTAGTGAAACATGAGATGCATTTTTTTTTAATTCCAAAAAGAAAATGCGTTAAAATTATAAAATAAAAATAAAAGAAAAGACGTAGGGAGGTAGGGACTTTAGAAAAGACTTTAGGTTGAGGCTTTTTTTTTATATATATATATACATAATACTTAGTATTATTTATAGTTTTTTTTTCAATTTATAAATAGGAGGATAATACACTCCAATACATTTAAATTCATATATTTCTACATTAACAATAATACTTATGTCAATCGATTTGAAATATAATTGGGTAACTTAAATAAAAATTTTATATAATTATTTAAGTTTATTATTTTTAAAAAAATTGAAAAGGGTTTATTTTTATTTTTTCTTAAGGATTATTTAAATTTAACTTAAAAAGGATACAAACCTAACATTCAAATAAACTAAAAATTTAAAAACATTTAATTAGTGTCGCCAACGATGATACCAAAAAAAATTATTTTTTTTAAAACCAATGGTTAAATAACAATGATAGGTAATGACGCTGATATCACTGACGTAAACTATTTATGTATATAATTTTCAAAGTAAACTATTTTCATAAATAATAAAAAGTTTGGAATATTTTTATAAAAAAGCCAACAATTGATTGATCACATAGAGGAGCTATAATAGCATGGTGGTGCAAAGGTGTCTAACGAACCTTTTTCTTTAAGACAAGTGGCACACACGCACTAGCCTATTCTCTTCTTCTTATTTTTTCCTTCATTTTATGAAAAATAGTTTCAATTTTGCTGCGCGAAATCCGACACACGCCCACTCAGGTACGAACCAGTCCCAGTCCGCAAACCCTCCTTTGCCAACAGATTAGCCACAATGTAGCCTTTACGAGGTACATGCCGAAACTCACATCGCCGAAACAGCCCCGCCCACCATTTAATATCTTGAATATTGGCGCCGAGGATAGAGGAATCAAACAGAGGGGATTGGGCTTTATGAATCACCGTGAGGGCATCCCCTTCAACAATAACATCCGGAAATCCGAGAGCCTGGCCTAGATGTACCGCCTGAAGGCATGCAAGGGCCTCCCCAGCAAAGGCCGAAGGTATGTTTTTATTCACCACCATGTGCGAACCAAGGACAACCTCTTGACTGTTCCTTATGACTACCCCTGCTCAGGATCTCCTGGATGGAGCATGAAACGGCGCGTCAAAATTGATTTTCAGACAACAGCCATCCGGAGGCCTCCAGCTCTCAACCTCAATCAGACGCCCCGGCAGCTTCAATCGAACCACATCTACTTCCAATAAGTAGGCCTCAACCGTCTGAAAGTAATACATGCGTTTGAATAATTTCATTTTCGTGGACACGACGATTCCGTGCATACCAAATAAACCAGAAAGCACACACAACTTTCCTGTTTCCTGAGAATGGTGCAAGGGTGAACCTGGGAGATGTAATATAGCCAGTCCTGTAAACATGTACCTGAGATCTCACTAGGCCAGGTGATTTGTAGGTCAACCCAGATACCAGCCACAGAGGAACAATCACAGAAGATGTGTTCAAGGGTTTCAGTTGCAGCCAAGCACCGAGGCAACGCGCATCAGATCGCAGCCGTCTGTTGTAGAGATTAGAGAAACTAGTGATAAAATTGTTAAAGATTCTCCAAGTTGTAATTTGTATCTTTGCCATTAAATGTAATGTCCATAATCTTTTATAAAAGGGTCTGTTAATATGTTGAATACGAGGAAAGTCAGATGTTAGGAGTAGTCTGTAGGCGCTACGCACTGAAAAATTGTCCGAAGCCTCCTCCCCCAAACCAGAGTATCGTCATGAGCTTCTGGAGCGAGAGGAATACAAAGGACCTGCCCCACGATGTCGCTGGCAAACACATTGGTAAGCATATCCTCCCTCCACTGCCTAGTATCATGGTTAATCAAATCAGCAACCTACATATCAAAAGAATTAATTCCCGAAACCTGTAATGTGCGCCCAAGAAGGCTGGGAATCCATGCATCGGCCTAGACACGTATATGGGAGCCTATACCCACACGCCAACTCAGACCGGCATCTTCCAGAGGTAAGAAGGGTAAGATCCCAACCTGGAACTTAGAGGGTCACCATGCAAATAATATTCCCAGTCATAAATGGTAAAATTCATTTGATGTTATCATTACCATTTTTATTTTTTATTGTTGAAATTTTGAAATAACATATTATTTAAATAGGTGAAATAACCCTCAGAGACTGTGGTATATCGACTAAACTAAAAGATATCCTGACTAGTTTTAAATTAATAAACTAAAAAGGAGGTTAGTTTATGAATTTGAAATTTATTTGTTTTTTATTTCAGCATTTGAAATTTAATATTAGGCATGAGCTAAAATTTATAAATTTGTATTGCAATTTTTATAGATGCCATATGTGGATTTGAGGATTCAAGAATGTGTTTTGGTTGAATTTTTATAAATTTGGTTGAATGAGTTCTGGCATGTGAAAGTACCATTGATCATTTTTTCAACAATCGAGATGTACAAATTTGACCGAGTGATGCAGTAGTTTGGGTGTACGCAACGTGTTCTGTCGCCACCCCAAGAGTCCAATGATCTGTACAAGATCGACATGTGGGGGAGACTCGAGGAATATTGACCAACATTTCACAAGAAATATATTGAGATTTGGCAGCATAAGTACGTTTACTTGCCAACGCGTGAACCATTTCTCACACCAAAGTTGGTGACATCTTCGAATTACATGAATTGGTTCAAGCATAACCGTAAGTTGTATCTACTGCTAGTTTTAGAAAACAGTAGACAATGTTGTCGTTGGAGGCCAAGACGAGGGCCCATCAATCTTAGGTCGGGAGAAGATGTCATAAGGGGATCAACATCTGCTCCATCTGCACAGGAAGACTTGATCGCTGTGCAACCTCCCTGTCAGTATGATTCATTTTTGGTTTTAACCTACTTTTTTTGTCACAAGCATCACAGCAAGCACAATTTTTCTTCCCATCAACACCTCCAACTCCAGTTTATTTTACATAAGCATTACAACATGCACAATCATTCATTGTGTTAACACATTCAATACCGGCTTATTTTATACAAGCACCATAGCATGCTCAATCATTCCCTACATCAACACTTTCTTTAGGCATATATTTTGCACGATTGTCACCCACCATATCGTATTACACGTCTATCTCACCAGCAACACTGATGCATCTAGTATCGTCAACAATCTTCATCTTTTATCCATAATCGGCCCATACCACACCATATAGTGACCCGCCAATAGTGTCGTAAATACCCTTAACTTTTTTATTCTACCGAGGTAGGTTATCCTCACAACCTCCGACTCAAAAGGGGCATGTACGATGGGCGGCTAGGACATGGTCGTAATCAACCATGAAGGAAGGAGATGAAGTCAACGATCAACCCCGACGTGCACGAGAAGATGAAGCCAAAGTTGATGAGGAGTTGCCAGCCCAAATAGTGCGACAGAACCCTAGGCGTGACTCGTCCACTCGGTTGTGGAACACATTTGAAACGCTGATGGTTATGTTTTTTGTTATTTTTCGAAATTGTATACTATGTTTTACATCCCAAATGTACACTTATTTATAATACATGAAATTTGTTTATTAAATTGGTTTGCTTTGTACCATATCATATTGTGGGTAGGGGTGAGCAAAATCCGACTCGATTTGAAAAATTCGGTAAAAAATTTAAATTTTGAATTAAATAGTTTGAGTTATTCGAGTTATTCGGATCGACTTTAAAAAAATTTCAAATTTTTTGGTTTAACACGGATATGAATTACATAATTCAAGTTATTTGAAAATCCGAATAAGAAATGACAAAACTATGTCGTTTTGATAAATTTTAATTTTTAAAAAAGAGGGGAAATAATAATAAAAATAATAAATAAGTAAATAAAAATGAAGTAGAAGAACCTAGATTCCAAATGAACAAATTCAAACTTGAAAAGGATCTTTCTGATTCTCGAAGAATGAAGGGCAAAGGGATTGATCGAGAAAGATCTCTTGTTCTTATTATAAGATCGTGTGATTGGATCCGCAGATGTTTGGTAAAAAAAATCTTCTCTTTTGAGAATAATCAAAAATGGAAAGTGTTCAATTGAAACATGAAAACGTGACTGGATTTGTCCTAGTTACTCTTCGGGATAGAGTGGAAGAAGGGAGGAGATTCTCGAATGAGGAAAAGGACCCAATGACTTCGAAAGAATTGAACGAGGAGCCGTATGAGGTGAAAATCTCATGTACGGTTCTGTAGAGTGGCAGTAAGGGTGCTTACGCTCTGACCTGAGTAGCATTGGGCACGTGGAATCCCGTGTGAATCAGCAAAGACCACCTTGCAAGGCTAAATACTCCTGGGTGACCGATAGCGAAGTAGTACTGTGAGGGAAGGGTGAAAAGAACCCCCGTCGGGGAGTGAAATAGAACATGAAATCGTAAGCTCCCAAGTAGTGGGAGGAGCCCAGGGCTCTGACCGCGGGCCTGTTAAAGAATGAGCCGGCGACTCATAGGCAGTGGCCGAAAGAATTCCTATGGTTAAAAAGATATTGCAGATACAGCGCATAACATAAGGAAGTAACCAAATTTTCCCGATGTAGAGGCAATCAAGAAAGCTGCATAAGTAAATATAAAACCTATAAAAAAGTGGGCTAATCCAACCAATCTTGCTTGCACAATAGAAAGAGCCACTGGTTTATCTCTCCATCGAATCAAATTAACTAAAGGTGTGCGTTCATGAGCCCCCGGTATGGAATGAACTTATAATCATGGAATCAACTCGATCATCAGATTATAGATTATAAGTTCATAACCCCATCCCATTCCCATTTTGGGCGAAACAGATCTACTAATTCTTTGATTCCAGTTAGTAAAGGGTCTCTACCCGGACCCGATGAAAAAAATGGGATCACTTCTTTTAGGTTGGTTGAGAATGATTCTGATCTAGTTCATGGCCTATTAGAAGTAGAAGGCGCTCTAGTGGGATCCTCACGGACAGAAAAAGATTGCGGTCAGTTTGATAATGATCGAGTGAAATTGCTTATTCGGTCCGAGCCAGGGAATCCCTTGTATATGATGCAAAATGGATCTTATTCTATCGTTGATCAGAGAAATCTCTATGAAAAATACGAATCGGAGTTTGAAGAAGGGGAAGGAGTCCTTTATCTCTATGAATATGAAACAAATATGAAGGAATTAAAATTTTCCATTATTGTTCACTAATAATAGTGGAATTACTGGCGCAGAGTCAAAAAGAAAAGGGAATTGTGACACGCCACCGTTGATGAATCACTTCGATAAATTCGCTGATAACAAGCTCTTATATGATTTTGAGTAAAATCGAGACGAAATGGGCGGGATGGCCGTTTCGATTCCCAAAATATTTACAATGTTCAGTATCTTATCCCTGGCTTCTCTTGCATTACTGGGCATGAGTGGTTTTGTTGCAGAATTGATAGTCTTTTTTGGAATAATTACCAGCCAAAAAAATTTTTTAATGCCAAAAATACTAATTACTTTCGTAATGGCAATTGGAATGATATTAACTCCTATTTATTCATTATCTATGTCACGTCAAATGTTCTATGGATACAAGCTATTTAATGCTCCAAGTTCTTATTTTTTTGATTCTGGACCACGAGAGTTATTTGTTTCGATCTCTATCTTTCTACCAGTAATAGGTATTGGTATTTATTCAGATTTCGTTCTCTCATTATCATGTGAGGAAGTCGAAACTATTCTATATAATTATTTTTATAGATAGTTTTCATGAATAAAAAAAATCAAAAAGGAATCCTATGGTTTTTAAAATTGGTCGTTGTACAATGAAAAAGAAAAAAAAAGAAGTTTTTTTTCTTCTCTTAAGTTTAAGTTAAGTAAAAAAGGTAAAAGCATTAAATTGAATTTTAATCAAACATCTTTGGCTTTTGTTAGAACCTTTTGAATCAAGTAGTGGAGCGATTCAAAAGGTTCTTGACAGCTTACAATAAGTTTTCTTATACTTATATATAATATATATGCCGTCCTGTGTTAGTATTTGTTAGGCCTAGCCTCTTTATTCAATTCAATTAGATGTTAATTTAATGTAAATGAACCATAACTATGTAAACCTATTCCTAATAGATTGACCCCAAAATAGCATATCCAAATTATAAGAAATCCCTTAAAGCCACAAGTGCGGAATTTACACCTTCCAAATTCTACATATTGATCGTTTTAAACTAAAAGAAAACTTTTTGGTGGAATAGTCACCTTATGTATAATATCTTCACTCTCAATAATTACATACAAGTCCAGATAACATAAAAAAGCAGGATGCCCATGACGTGTGCGTGTAGGATGAACCAAATCCTCATTGAGTTTTATTTTTCCATTAAAAGGGGCTCGGACATCTTCTGCAGTACCCCCTGTAAATACTCCATCGGTATGAAAAGTTCTTAATGTTAGTTGCGTTCCCGGTTCTCCAATGGATTGCCCTGCAATAATACCTACAACTTCTCCCAATTCAACCAGGTCACCATGAGTGGAGAGAGACAAGACACCCTGAAATAAATAATAGTTCCAATGGAACCTTCTCTTCTACCGGGGATTGGTCGTTTATCCACGAGCCAAGCCATTACTTTCTATTCATTATTCTCTTTATTACTATTAACAAATTAACAACTCAAATGACCACAACAAATTATCTTAAGAATCAAGCATTTTGTTTCCGCCGAGCTAAAACAAGATGTAAATGTCTCTAGTAATTTAGAATATCAGAATGAAAGGGTTTGCTTTGACTGTTAAGAGCAGGTAACCCATTCCCTGTGTCTTTGTTTCTATTGCATTCTATCTCATCGTATCACATTCTGTTCTGCGATATTTGAGAATCACCGTCAATACCTCGGTGTAGGTGTCTGGGATAATCCTTTGTTCTATAGTCCCGGGGCTATTTACAACCAGCCAATTAAGAATTCTCAGATGTACTAGTACTAGCAAATGCCTCAAAGATGCAGTCATCGATTCTCCCAAGAGGCCACAATTACCGCGAGCAAACACATTAATTTAATGACGAGGAGCGCATTTTTTCTATGCTACTAATACTTGTACTTGCTCTGCTATTCTGCCCAAGCCTGGCTGAGGAAGAGTTACGGGGCGTAAAACAAAAAAAATATGCTTATTTTATTTTGTTTTGGCGTGTAATACTATATATAAATAGAAAATAGAAAATTAAATATACGATAAATAATAAATAAAAGGCCACTCCATTTCGGCAAAAGACCCACATCCAAGTTCCATAGCTTTGGGTCTGCTATCCCGATCATGATTTTCCTACCCTTTTTTATTTTTTTTCGGTTAATGAATAATTTGTCCACACCATAGATTGAATTTGAAGGGATGATTTGTGAATCATCTTATTACTGATTATCGAATCCTTTTTAGTTTCGCCCAATTCATATGGTTCTCTCAACCCAAAAAATAGAATTGGATTTATTTTTGAAAGTTCTTTTATTATTCCTTTTAGAAATAGAATGTTTTGAGTGATCTATTTTTTTTGTTTCTTTTGAAGCTTTTCGAAACAATTTAGTTTTTTCTTTTAAAATTGTTAAAGCTATAAAACATTTCATTTTCCATTTTTTTATTTTTTTTAGTTCTTTAAAAATTGGCTCAAAAAACGAATGCCGTTTTCGAGGAGAGCCGAAAGGTAGTTCAGTTTCCATTCCCCAAACTGTTAAAAAGCCAAAATCATTCTTTTGACCTTTCTTTTTTTTCATTGGATCTTTATGAGAGGGTTGTAGTTTAAATCTGTGCCAAGGTTTCAGGCAAAAAGGAAATAGGATCTTTATCTGAATACCGTTTGTTAATCAGTTTTTTGGAAATTCTGTTTCAGATAATTGAACACCATTATAAGTGCATTTAACATACATTTCTCGATTCCAATCCGTTAAATCCTCAGACCACTCAGGAAATTGAAATAATAACATACGGGCAATGTTTTTAACTATTATCAGTGAAGGTAATATTATATATTTTCTAAGAATTGATTGGGTTATTAACACGGAGCCGCTTATTACTTGAGCAAGTAAAAGACTATCCCAAGCTTCTGCTATTTCTATCCTCATTTTCTCTTCTCTTTTGTATTTTTCTCTTTTGGCCTCGTCTTTTTTCTCAATATTTTTTTCTGTATAATCAGAAATGTGAATCATAGTATTCATTGTTATGGGAATGATAATGAAAAACAGGAGATACTTTTTCTAGAAATATGGACAAATGGAAGTTTAACTCTGAAAGAAGCACTTCATGAAGCTTCTCGCAATTTGATTGATTTATTTATTCCTTTTCTACATACGGAAGAAGAAAACTTACATTTAGAAAACAATCAACACGATGTTACTTTACCTTTTTTTTCGTTTCATGATAGATTAGTTAAACTAACAAAAAAGAAAAAAGAAATAGCATTGAAATATATTTTTATTGACCAATCAGAATTGCCTCCCAGGATCTATGCACTTCCTCGGGAATGAAAAAATTTGATCTACTTTCATTTGGTATTTTGGCTTAACCTTTTTGACTCCTCGATACTCAATCACATCCTCCCTTTTGACGATTGAATGCGCCCCTAGAGTCCCATATTTAGTAATTCCTGAACTCTTTCCCATATTTAGTAATTCCTGAACTCTTTCTTCTGTATCAAGGATCGTCAAAAAGGTTAAGCCAAAATACCAAATGAAAGTAGATCGATTTTTTGCATGTCCGCGAAAATTTATAGTAGGTGCGAATTCTCCCAATTTATGTCCTACCATACGATCCATTATATAAATGGGCAAATGTTCTTTTCCATTATGGATAGCGATAGTATGGCCGATCATTGTGGGTATAATAATTGAAAAAGATTAAATATTGTATTAGATTGAGAAATAGGAACTTCGAATCTTTTTCTATTTACTTTATATATATCAAAAAAAGATTCGAAGTGGATTTCTCGACCCGTGAAATGAAAAAATAGCCTTTGGAGTTTTTTTGTTTTATATTCATCTGAAGGAAATATGAGAAAGAAAATAATAATAATAAATGACATATATATGGATGGTATGCGAATCCCTACTGCTTATATTAAAACTTTCCAAGGCCCGCCTCATGGCATCTAGGTTGAAAGAGATAAATTGAACAAGTATGGTCGCCCCCTATTAGGATGTACTATTAAACCTAAATTGGGGTTATCCGCTAAGAACTACGGTAGAGCAGTTTATGAATGTCTACGTGGCAGGCTTAATTTTACCAAAGATGATGAGAATGTGAACTCCCAACCATTTATGCGCTGGAGAGACCGTTTCTTATTTTGTGCTGAAGCAATTTATAAATCACAGGCTGAAACAAGTGAAATCAAAGGGCATTACTTGAATGCTACTGCAGGTACATGTGAAGAAATGATTAAAAGGGCCGTGTGTGCTAGAGAATTGGGAGTTCCTATCGTAATGCACTACTACTTAACAGGTGGGTTCACTGCAAATACTAGCTTGGCTCATTATTGCCGAGATAATGGTCTACTTCTTCACATCCATCGCGCAATGCACGGAGTTATTGATAGACAGAAGAATCATGGTATGCACTTTCGTGTACTAGTGTAAAATCCGCACTGAAAAAACTGAAAAAAGAAAATTTTCTCCTATCAAGAACCTTTTCATGGCCATACATAACATAGAAATCACACTTGGAAGGGGTGGACAATTAGCTAGAGCAGCGGGTGCTGTTGCAAAACTGATTGCAAAGGAGGGGAAATTGGCCACATTAAAATTACCTTCTGGGGAGGTCCGTTTGATATCCAAAAACTGCTCAGCAACAATCGGACAGGTGGGGAATGTTGGGGTGAACTAGAAAAGTTTGGGTAGAGACGGATCTAAATGTTGGCTAGGTAAGCATCCTGTAGTAAGAGGAGTAGTTATGAACCCTGTTGCACTTATTAGATATCTATTAGATATATAGATTCTCTTAGATATACTTAGTATTTAGATATATGAGTTAGTTCGGCCAATCTTCTTATACCTTTTGTTAAGGATATTGAATAAAACATATCTATGTAACCACGATTATATGACCAATCATATATCAAATATATCATTTTATCCAATAAAATTCTTTTAGGACCCCTTTTCACAAATGAATTTAGTAAGTAAAGGTTTTTCTCATGAGTAAATTATCGATTTTTTTATGAGTCCTAATTATTATTATTAGGCATTCCCTTATAAATATAAGTAATAAAAAAATGGACCAACCCTTATTCAATAAGTAAAAACCTATTTTTTTCTAGTATTTTATTTACTAGCGTGTTTATTTACTAGCGTATTTATTTACTAGTGTATTTGTTCTTTCTTTCCTTTTTTTAATCCCAAGGTATCATTTCTAACACATCGGTGGGGCAGGCTCGGACACATTGAGTACACCCAATACATGTATCATAAATTTTTACTGAATGTGACATGGGATCTATAAATTTTTGAACATCATAAAATTTCAATCTAGTAAACTTGTAAATAAATATAGTTAAACAACAGATGAATCAACGATTTACCAGAAATTTTCTAAAAGAAAACTTTTTGGTGGAATAGTCACCTTATGTATAATATCTTCACTCTCAATAATTACATACAACCCGTGATGTGTGCGTGTAGGATGAACCAAATCCTCATTGAACTTTATTTTTCCATTAAAAGGGACTCGGACATGTTCTGCAGTACCCCCTGTAAATACTCCGCCGGTATGAAAAGTTCATAATATTGATCAGATAATGTTGATCGAAGGTAAATATGATATAAATATAAGTAATAAAAAAATGGACCAACCCTGAATTTTAAGAAAGAGATCTAATTGAGAAAGCTCTTGAACAGAAATAAGGAATCCCAATTTTTGATAATTTTGTCATCATCTAATTGTTTTCGCATGGGCCCATTCAACGATGTAAAATATCACAATGTGATAAAACAATCAATTAAAAAAGATCCTCTAATTCCAATTAAGAAACGGATGATCAGTGCAATGGGATGTGTCTATTTATCTATCTCTTGACTCGAAATGGGAGCAGGTTTGAAAAAGGATCTTAGAGTGTTTAGGGTTGGGCCAAGAGGTTCTCTTAACGCCCTCTTTTATTTTCTTCCCATTGGAGTTATTTTTTTTGTTCGTTCGGGTTTGATTGTGTCATAGCTCTATAATTAATTCGAATTAGGTTTATCGTTGGATGAACTACATTGCTGATATTGATAGTCTGATGCAAGATTGCTTTGTTATTTTTTGCTTCTACTTCTATTTGTGATTTGCCATAGGCTGCTGGAAAAATCTTGATTTAAATTGCTGCCTTTTCTTTGATTCTTGTTTCTTTAGTACCTTTAGTCGTCCCTATCCGCTTGGGATCATGTCTTCTTAGGACTATTCTGGATGTACAATTCAATTTCGGTAGTAATATTCCATTTCAGTTGGAAAATGTAGTCAGATGTTTGGGGTACTATAAGTGATCAAGGGGTGGTAACTCATATCACAGGAGGAAATTTTGCGCAGAGTTCTATTACTATTAATGGGTCATGGATTATAGTAACTCGGCGAGATCATTTGATTACTTCTAACTTCGAAATTGGAATATTCTTGAATAATCCTGCTCATACTTGTTTTAAGGTCAATCTATTTACTCGCCTAGATAATATTTTTCCTTGCTCACTAATAAATCAACTAATTAAACTCATGTTTCTATAATCAATTCGATCCCCCGATTGGATCGGGGGCAAACGCCTACGAAAAGATCGCTTGGATTTAAGAAAGAGTCGCTTGGATTTATCCATGATTTCTTTATTCCTTATTTCTAAAAAGAATCCTATCCCTATCTCTATTTCTAAAATCCTATTTTGAAAATTCAAATTATAGAATTAATATAATAAATAGGATTTGGTTTGTTTATTTTATTATTGTATTGTTTATTTTATTATTATTTATCATTTTAATATATAATTTAAATATATATAAATTTTAATATATTAATAATATATAAATAATATTAACAATATAATAATATAGAAAGCAAATATGCATTAGATAACTAATTATATACTTATACTTAATATATTATATACCTAATGTCATATTTTCATATTCTCGGAAAGTGGTGACATACGAGCACTTGATTCCATTTATTTCTTTATCTCCCCGTTAATTGTATGTTTGTAACAATAAGGACAGAATTTCTTCAATTCCAATCGACTGGGCGTATTGTGTCGATTTTTTTGAGTAATATACCTGGAAATACCCATTGATTCCTTATTAACGCCATCCAAGCACGAATACCTTCGTTTAAAAGAATATTTTTGGTGTAGAAAGTCTCAAATTCAGGATCTTCTGCTGCACGGATTTCCTGGGAAACGAAGTCATAGGCACGTAGGTTCAGAGCCAGACCGACTACTCCAAGAGCACTCATCCATAAACCGGTTACTGGTACAAATAACATAAAGAAATGTAACCAACGTTTATTGGAAAAAGCAACCCCAAAGATTTGGGACCAAAAGCAGTTAGCGGTGACCATTGAATAATTTTCTTCGGCTTGAGTTAGGTTAAAAGCACGGAATGTATTTGCACCATCACCATCTTCAAATAAAGTATTCTCTACAGTAGCACCATGAATAGCGCATAGCAGAGCCGCGCCCAATACACCGGCAACTCCTTTCTTCTTTACTCAAAGATTTTAATTCCTTCCCCACACCTGACGACCCCTCTTCCAATTGTTTACTGTTTTTTGATTTCTTGGTTTGTCCCACGAGGCCACGACCACGGTTCCATAGGCTACAACCACCATCAGTTGTTTAAAGTGAGATTGTAGTTTTTTTTTGGCTTTGTGCGTGTGAGTGAGTGAGTGTTTTCAATTTTTACCTTTACATTCTAAAAACAATTACTGTGCTCTTTTTGAATCTTCTTCTTGCTTCTTACGGAAAGAAAATTGAAATTCCACCTTTGAATTTGATTATCAATACTAGAGGGAATCCCAACTGAGTTAACTCATCACACATTTAACAAATTCTCATTTGAAAATCGCCTCGCCTGCCTGCCTTGTATGATTTAAGGGTCTGTTTTTACTAATCAAAGTTTCCAGGTTTCTGTTATTCTTTCTTATTATTCTAGGTTAATTAAATTAACCATTATTAGTAGGTTTAATTTCATTTAAGTCATGCATATATATACACCATTATTAGCAAGTTTAGCTTCATTTAAGTAATGCATATGTGACAGCCCTAATGTGACCCTAGTCGAAAAGTGGTTTCGGGACCACAAAACCGAGTCATAAAAATAATTAACTGTTATTTTCTATGTTTATTGTGCATGAACATACATATGTGAAAATTTCTTACTTTAATTTTTTCAATTATATATGAAATTATTAAATAGGACTTGTGTGAGAAAAATGAAAAGTGGTAGGCAAATTTTTAAGATGGTATATAATGAATGTATTAAAAGGAAGGGTTTTGCATGTCAAATTAACCATTTTGTTATTAGTGGCTGGCCATGTTGTAAGTTAGTATAAAATATATGAATTTTATTTTAGCATTTTCCATTATTAAATGGCTTTAAAATATAGAATAATAATAGTTAAAGGAAGGAAATGGGTGAAAGAAACAAAGTCTTTATTCTTGTTTCTTCTTGGCCGATTCTAAGGGGGAAAAAGGGAGCAACCATTTGGTGATTCTAAGCCATAAATAAGGTGAGAAATTCATGTGAATTCTTGAAATTTTAGATAAATTTGAACTAGTTACCAAGTTCTTTAGGTAACCCATGTTAGAAATTTTGATTTTGGGATGACTAGAACTTTCGGCCATAGTAGTTATTGAGGATTAAGGTTTTTGTTTCATGTTAAATTGGATGAATCTTGCTGTATGGGTGTTTGAACTAAACTAATGATCAAATAGATGCATAGATACAAAGTGAGAAGAATCGGCTATTATGTTTGATACTATTGCCGAATATGAAAATGTTATACTTGAATAATGTATGTGGTTGGAGTTGATAATATGAAAAGAATGCTTAAATGTGTTATAATTGATTAGGCGTTAAATTAAAAGCTGCTAAAATTTTCATTGTTTTAGCCGAATATGTGTTTGTTTAAAGAAGGAATTGTTGAAGAATGTATGTGAACTTGGCAAGTGTATTCGGCTTAGTACATAAATGATGTGAAAATTTTGGAATTTATTTTTGATTATGTGTATGTATGACCAAGTATAATCGGCCACATGAGTAAAATGAGTACTTGATGTTATATTATAATTATTGAGCTTAAGTATATGGATGTATGTATATGTGGTCATATAATGGCGTTTTGGTTTGAAAGTTGAATGATGAATTGTTATTTAAATTATATGAACATTCGGCAAAAGTAGCCATGGTGTATAAAATTGTATTATTTATGAAATTTGTAAGTTTAAAATAAATTGTGGAAATGATAAATTATAATAAAATGAGTTTGATATGTGATTGCCGAATGTGATTAACAAGTAAACATTATTGGTAAAAATATTGAATACTTCTACTTGTATTCATTAAGCTCAAGGGCAAGGGGGATCAAAGTTGGATCGGGGAAAAGAGAAAGCAATAGAGTAATCAATCCACAACCGTTCCAATATACCGAGGTAAGTCTTTGAGTAACGGAACTTAGTTTATGATTTTATAGGTATCATATAAAAGCATAGTAGATAAGTTGTGATCTTATGGTTCTATATAAATTACATAGTGAAACAAATGATTTTTATTTTATATGACTTGGAGCTGAATGGTTAAAGAATTCATGTGGAATAACGAAATGAAATCGTATTACTTGTATGTAGCTATTGAGCCGTAAGAGTAAGGGTTGATAAGCATGTTGAACTTGTTTCCTAGTAATGCTAATGGGTTATGATATATATGTGCATAGCATTCGTGCGGGTTATTATAACCGGGTTAAGTCCCGGAGGCATTCGTGCGGGTTATTATAACCGGGTTAAGTCCCGAAGGCAGTCGTGCGGGTTATTATAACCGGGTTAAGTCCCGAAGGCATTTGTGCCGGTTGTTACATCCGAGCCAAATTCTGAAAGTAATTATGTTTGGAAAGGTGCGATTCTGTCGTAATAATTCCGATTAATGTGCTCATAATCCCTAATATGACCAGGTATGGATCGTATATACATTGGAAAAATTTTGTACAGTATAAGTTGTGATTATGTAATCGAATAATGCTCTCCCGGCCATTCCTTAGGGTTATATGAAGTCTATAGCTCACTCAAGTTACATGAAATTGATTCAAATGAAATTTAGTTAAGTTTGACTTCGAATGTGTAAACATATTGATAGAAGTGTAAATTAAAATGAATATGTGATCTTGTGCATAGACATTTATTTATCCTTATGAATGCTATTTCTTTTGTGTTTTTGTTTCAAATGATTTCCTTACTTATAAGCTTACTAAGCATCGAAACGCTTACTCTGTTGCTTAAATTCTCTGTATTATAGATTTTGTTCGTCAGCTATCGGACTCGGAAGTGTCAAAGTCAAAGTCATCCACACTATCTAAGCCCCTTTTTGGTACTCTTTTAGTTGAACTTTGATAATGGCATGTATAGGACTGACCTTTGTTGTTAATTAAGTATCTTTTGGTAATGTATACTCGTATAGCCATGCGAAAATGGCTTGTATATTTTGAGTATAGCATTATAATCATTTTATATATATGATCTTATGATATGGTTATTGAGTGGTATGGAAATGCTTGGTAATGATTAGCCATTGGAATGGCTAATCATGATCATATTTGGTGCTATGTATGTCAAATTGCTAGTTAATCCATGGAAACATGAAATAGGTAAAATTTACCACAAAATAGATTCAGACAGCAGTAGTGACGTGAATTTGAAAAATCACTAAAAATAGTAGAAATGGAATTAAATAATGAATAAGTTATGAAATTGAAGCTTGATGAGTCTATTTTCATATGGAAGAAGCAAAACAGGTATATGAGCTACATTTTATGAGATGTTTAAATTTTTGTGAAACAGGGCCAGAGCGATTTCTGGATCCCCTATTATGACTTTGGAAATTCACCATAAATTTTACAAAGATAATTATAAGTCATGATTTATATGTACAGATCAATATTGAGTCTAGTTTTATTAGAGACAAACAACATAGTCATTGAAGCTTTTTACAGGGAGATATCTGATTCGTAATACACAGAGGTCAGAGTAGTCAAACCTTGAAACAGGGGAGAATTTAACTAATAAACTGTACTAATTGGCTTGACCAAAAATTCTGGAAAAAAATTAGTAGATATATGTATGAGTCTAGTTTCAGGAAAAATTTACGGAACTGGATTTTGAGTTTTGGAACTCGAGATATGATTTTTAAAGCGACTGTGATGCAGTTAGCTAGCTTGTCTGGAAATTTTAAAATGAATTAAGTCCGTTAACACCTCGTGTTCAACTCCGGCAACGGTCTCGGGTACGGGGCGTTACAGCATATATATATTAATGCATATATATACTGTTTTATGTTTAGCTTCATTTAAGTCATGTGCATATATATATTAATGCATATAAATTCCGTTTAGCTTCATTTAAGTCATGTGCATATATATATTAATGCATATAAATTCCGTTTAGCTTCATTTAAGTCATGCATGTATATTATGTATATTATAAAAACCACTTCAAAGTAAATTAATCAACTCTTTAAATAAATTAATTTTGCAAAAGCAAAAAGAAACAGATATAACTACTTTAATGCAACATTTCAGATGAAGACCAGGCCATGGATGGAGTTGTTGTGTTCAAGTTTATTAAAGTTGAAAATGAACGTGACCCATTGCATTATTTGTTTATGATAAGTATTAGTTAGGCATGCACTTTTTGATCTTAAACAACACGTGAATCATAATTCTTCAAATAGTGTGTTCGAAAAATAGGCGAAGACACAGTGCATCAAATGTGCCAACATGAAAGGAAAAAAATGCTTTATGCTCGCTAACTTGTCACTCAAGTCTTCAACTTAATCCAATTTGTTATATTGTAACAAAGTATGTATTGGCCAAAACTAGAAATTACAGACCTTTAACATGTTGATGCCTAATAATGTTATGTTTATTACATTTATTTAAACAGTAAGTGACAAACGTGATGGAATTTTAGTTCATTCAAATTCTATTCCTAAACATGCGGATGAGAATGATTTGCAGGCTAAAATAATTTGTTAATCTCTATCCATTATAAATATTAGTTGAAATGATTGGAAATCTCATTCCAATATCCCAAAATAAGTGTTATGGACTTATGGCTTCTTTCATCTTTGACTATTGATTTACTTTATATTATTTATTGTAAATTTTATTTATTATTATTATTATTTATGTGAACCACAACTCTTCAAATAAGAGTTTTAAAATTTTGACTTTTTATTCTCATTTTTTAAAAACTTTTGTTACGTTTACTCAATTATAAGTTTCGTTAATATATTCGATAAGTTAAATTAGTATATTTTAAAACTAAGTTCCTCCATTGTTTTTGTTTTAAGTTAGTTTTGAATGCTTTAATTTGAATTGTTGATGGATATTTGTGTGGAACATATCTATTAGTATAAAACTTTGATGGAATTATGGCCATTGACCATTTTGTAATTTTAATTGATTATATTTATTTTTGTAGATGAATGACTCAATATCATCCTAGAAGTCCCAACAAAAAAGCATTACAAGAAGCTACACCTACTTTTCCTACTAAAGTTGTTCGCACAACAAAGAAGGGAAATACTCGAAGAAAGAACAAACCAAGGGCACCTTGTTGACAACATTTTAGCAAATACTCAACAGAAGATGGGGAGAATAGGGCAAAGTGTAATTATTGCGATGTCACTTACACAATGGAAACTGGGGCTTCTACCACCAATCAAAATAACCATTTGAAGACTTGCTCCAGAAAACCCTGAGGTAATACCTCTGATCTTAAGTAAGCAGAACTTGCATTTACAAAATCTAGCTAAAAAAATGTAGATATGTCAACTTGGGTGTTTAATCAAGATGATATTAGAATTGCATTGATTCATATGATCATTGTGGATGAATTACCTTTTAAATTTGTGGAAGGGGAGGGTTTTAAGTTCTTTATTTCTATAGCATGCCCAAGGTTTCATCTTCCATGTCGTTGGACAATTAGAAAAGGTTTTCTTGATTTATTTAATTCCATGAAGAATACATTTAAAGCAATCTTTTCAAAAGAGACAAGTAGAATTTGTTTGACGATAGACACTTGGACGTCACTGCAAAGAATATCCTACATGGTTCTAACAGCTCATTGGATAGATGATGAGTGGAAGTTACAAAAGAGAATTATAAAATTTTTCCCAATTTTTGCTCATAGAGGTGAGAACATTGGTCAAGCGCTTGAGAAATGTCTTCGGGATTAGGGGATTGAGAAGGTCTTTGCAATTACTATTGATAATGCATCTTCTGACAATGTTGCTGTTGATTATTTGAGAAAGAAGTTGATTCATCGAAAAGCTTATGTTACGAATGGTAAATATATACATATGAGATGTGCGACACACATTATTAGTCTCATTGTTCAAGAAGGCGTTAAGGATGCTTCTATATCTGTGGATCGAGTTAGAGGAGTTGTGAGATATATTAGAGCATCACCATCAAGGTTATCTAAATTCAACCATCGGCCAGAAGAAGAAATGGTAGGTACTAAGGCTCATATATGTCTAGATGTGCCTACTAGATTGAATTCAACTTATATGATGTTAAATGTGGTTGAAAAATATGAATGTGTGTCTGAAGCTTATGTTCATGATGATCATAACTTTTTTCGAGACCTTAGTGCTGGATATGGAGTCCCCACATGTGATGATTGGGAAAATGTTAGAAGAGTTATGAAAGTGCTTGAGCTTTTTCATAAACTTACATTGAAGTTGCCTGGATCATTACATGTCACCTCTAATACTTTTTTTGAAGTAGTCACAGATGTGTATTGTCTTCTCGATGAGTAGAAACATTGTGGGGATTTAGACATAATGTCTATAGCTTCAAAAATGAATGACAAGTACAAGAAGTATTGGGTTGATTCAAAAGTGGTAAACTTGCTTATTTATCTAGCAGTTATCTTTGACCCACGGTGCAAAATTTTGATTTTCTTACATTTGGAGTCAACTTGCTTTTTCCTACTATTGCAGATGACATTATTAGGATGGTCAATAGAGAATTGCATTATTTGTTTGATGAATATTCTGCAATTGTTGAGGGAAATCATCACATGAATGTTGAAGTTGAATGTAATTTTCCTACTAGAGCTCCAAGTTCAAGTGAAAATGAAATAGATCAAGTAAAACCGAAGATAGGCTTAGTCATGCAACAATATATGAAGAAAAAACAACGTGTTGGCTTGGAAACTAAATATGAGTTGGATAGATATTTGGAAGAAGATTGTGAAAATAATTTAGATTCATTTGATTTGTTATTGTGGTGGAAAGTTAATAGTCCAAGATTCCCAATTATTGCGCAAATGGCTCGAGATGTGTTATCCGTTCCTATCTCAACCGTTGTATCCAAAAGTGCTTTTAGCATGAGTGGACATGTTCTAGATAATTTTAGAAGTTCTTTGACTCCTTCTATTGTAACACCCCTAACCCGAGTTTGATACCAATACCTGGTACGAGGCATTACCGTTCACAAATCACATACATACGTACAAGTCAGATCATACGAGCCAGTTAAAAATTAAAACTTTTTCAAATTTTGTCTAAAATCCTGAATATAAGCCTACGAGGCCTCAAACATCCATTGAAAGCCATTCAAAATCAACTCGGGTCCTTAAACTGACTTTATAAAAATGACCCTTAAAACAGGACACATGCCCGTGTGGAAGGGCAACACGCCTGTGTGGCCACTATGACATGGCCATGCTGATGGTCCATGTGGTTCACATGGCCTAAGCATAAGGGGACATGCCCGTGCCCCTAGCCCATGCGAATTAAATCCTTAAATTCGAACCTGCAGGGGTTTTCACACAGCCTGACACACGCCCGTGTCCCTCACACGACCACGACACGCTCGTGTCTTAGCCCATGTCTAAAAACCTTGACATTCTATTTCTGACGTCAGCATCCAATTTAGGGCACACAGGCAAGGCACACACCCGTGGCCAGAGGCCGTGTTCTCCACATGACTGAGACACTTGGTCGTGTCTTTGCCCGTGTGTTTACTACCATGCATACTGATTTATCAATTTAACGTGTAGGGGACACACGGTTGGATAACACGCCCATGGGGTTAACCGTGTGTCACACACGGCCTAGACACACACACGTGTGTCTACCCGTGTGGATAAAATAAGGCTATTTACCAAGCCTTTTTGCCACCCTTACTTGCACTAACCTACGTAACCTCTAACATGACAAATCCACACAACAATACAAGGTCTAATCAGCCACACAAGGCATTATCTCATTCATGCAATTTACTTATCCATGAAAATATCATCATTTGCATATATCAATAATGAACATTAGCCATTATCCAAGGCTTTATACAAAATGAAGGGATTCATCCTAAGCCAACACATTTGGCCAAAATAACATTGACACAAAACTTAAAAGTCTAAGCCCTATACATGCCATATTCAAAATGATAAAACCAACTATACCAAGTGCTTCGGTTGAAAGTGTGATCGATGCCTCCGACGTCCGATGATCGTCGAGCTAATTGGCGGCACTATGAAAAAATGGAAAGGAGAGGGAGTAAGCATAAAGCTTAGTAAGTTGCATGCAAATAAATATAACAACAACTTTATCATTCATCATCATGCTCATAGTACAAAAGTAGGCATAAGCACAACTTAATCATCACTATCCAATACAATTCACATAGGATATATTAAGGTCACATCTCATACATTTGAAATAGGTACCTGTACCATTCACAACATGGTTATATTTTTCTCGTTTAACTTAAATTGTAATTCTCATTGTTGAACCATTTGGAATGCTATTGGATATTCAATAAGCCTCAAACATTTGGTATAATGCCGATGCCATGTCCCAGACATGGTCTTACACTGGCTCATCCATCAAGTCGATAACATGTCCCAAACATGGTCTTACACTGACTATCAAAATCAAGGCCGACGCCATGTCCCAGACATGGTCTTACACTAGCTCTCATATATCCGTGCTGATGCCATATCCCAAAAACACCTCTATACGTGCCGATGCCATGTCCCAGACATGGTCTTACACTGACACATCATGTAACCGATGCATGTCCCAGACATGTCTTACACTAGATTTTGTTTCAATGCCAATGCTATATCCCAGACATGGTCTTACACTGGCTCTCATAATGTGGCCGATGCATGTCCCAAACATGTCTTACACTAGCACACAAAAAACCCGAATGTCATGGCATGAATATCTGATTTATTTCCTAAGGTTCAAACGAGAGTTCTACTATCTCAATATTCATAATACATAATCATTTCCACAAACAAGAAATTTATGCTATATCAATTCAAACACATATAATAACAATATAGTTGTATTATTTACATACAACTTACCTCGGTACTCAAAATGTGGCGACTAGTTGATTTAATCTACTTGCTTGGCCTTCCCTCGGTCTAGGTTTGGATTTTTTATTTGTTGATCTAAAATGGAAACATTTATTAATTTAATCATCAATTAAATCTAAATGCTCAATGATTTATGATTTGGGAAAAATGACCATTTTGCCCTAGACTTTCACAAAACGACCATTTTACCCCTAGGCTCGGAAATTAAGTTTTATCGAGTTTCCTTATTAGTCAAGCCTAACCGACCATTTATCTCTCTTATGACAACCCTAAATTTCCAATATTTCACAACATTATATCTATTTTACAAACTTTACAAAATGGTCCTATTAGGGTTTTCATAAGAAGTCCCTTCACAAAAGTTGTTTATTTCATAACCATGATTCATTTTCTTTCATAAAATTTCAGAAAACAACATGAACACTTTCATGGTAAAACCCTAGACTTTCAACCATTTAACAAAATAGTCCCTTTGTTAGAAAGCTCATGCTACAAAGGTTCTAAAAATGTAAAAATTTTCAAGAAAGCCATTAAAGTCACTTACTTGCAAGAATAGAGAGTGGATGAAATTTTTGAAGCTCAAAACCCCTACAGTGGCTGAATTTTTGGTGGAGAAGGAGATAGGAAAAAAAAGATGATATCTTTTCTCTTTATTTTATTTTTGGTCAAGTTAGTCACCAAACCCACCAAATTTTGACATTTTGACCATCTTTGTCTCCTATGGCTGGCCATGACTCTTTAAAGGTCTAATTGCCCTTTAAAGACCCCCAATTAAGGTTCACTAGCTATTTGACACCCTTAGCTATCAAAATAGGACTTTTGCACTTTATGCGTTTTTAGTCTTTTTTCACAATTAAGCATGAAATCGGTAAAATTAATTCACCAAAAATTTCATACTCTCATATAACCATGCCATAACACATAAAATAATACTAAAAGTAATTTCTCCATCCTCAGATTAGTGGTCCCGAAACCAGTGTTCCGACTGGGCCCAAAATCGGGCCGTTACATCTATGGTTAAGGCTTTAGTTTGCACACAAGATTGGCTTCAAAGGTCAAAAGATCCTATCAACCTTGAGGAGTATGTGGAGGAACTTCAAAATATAGATGATGGTAAGGGACTAACTTTAATCCAAAAGGTTAATTGCTTATTTGAATTATTTTTATAAATATTCTCACAATTTAACTAACATTTTTCTCTTTTGATATTTATTAGAATTGTAAAAGGTGTCAGAACATGAAGATGGTAACATACTTAACTACAACTCACAAATTTGAATGTTTATTTTTAATTTTTCTAGTAAAAATTTTCATAATTTAAGAATACATTTTTTATTTTTGTTACAAAATTGTTGGTACTATCTACAATGTTTGAAGAAGATGAAGCTTGAAGATAGTTTGATTTTAGCTTTTTGGAATAGATATTTTGTTAATCCTTATGAAAACTTCAACCTTGCATTTTCTTTACTTGGTCAAAATAATTGGTTGAACTTTGGATTTTTTTGTGTAGGAAGCTTGAATTTATTTTGTTGAATTCGAGTCTTGGAGCGTCACACCATGACCATTTATATCTTACTTTTGGTGTATCATTTTATTAATATCATATTTTGTGTAGTAGTGACATGTATCCCTATATCATGCTCTTGGTATATCATTTTGTTATCTTATATATAAGATATTTCTTGATGCATAATTATGCAGTATGTAAATATAATTATGCGTGTGGTGTAATAGCTTATGTAGTTGACTCAAATTATTGCTACTATGATCATCTTGCAACGTTATATATAGTTATTTTGCATGCCTAAAATAGTTAATTATTTAGTAAATTATATTATTTATGTAATTAAATAATATTGTATTCATTTACTAGTTAAATAATCGGTCTATGTAAACGTAATATTTAGTATAAATAATAGGATTTGTTAACTCGATTTGAAAAAAAATTCAAATCGAGTTTGGTTGCTAAAATAGGATTCGTCAACTTGATTAACTCGAAATTTTTTGACTTGATTCGACTCAACTCGATCAAATACTCACCCCTAATTGTGGGTTTAAAATTTACAATTATTTCTATTACTTTTTCATTTAAGTTTTTCTCTGTCCTTTTGTTCACCCTAATATTTTGAGAAAGCAAAGAATTGCTCAGGAGGTACGAAAAAAGATTAAAACTTAAGATGGCATATTGTAATATATCTTACTTCAATAAATAATATTAACTAGCATTTAAAAGAAAAAAAAGGAATTAATAAAGTTTATCAAGTTTATCTCGGGAATTCTAGGTTGCAGTGACTCAAAGGCAATCAAGTTGGCTTGGTTGAAATGACCGGAGGGAAAACACTCTTTGTAGGGGGCCTTTTCATCTGACATGGCAGTGAAAACGCTTCTTGCAGGACACATTTTCCACTGGCATATCAGACATGTGGGTAGAAAATGCGTCCTATAGGAAGTGTTTTCACTGCCATGTCAGATGAAAAAGCCACCGATAGAAAGAGTATTCTCTCTAGCCATTCAACTAGCCCAATTTGATTGTTTTTAAGCTCTTGCAACCTGAGATACATGGGAAAAAAAAGAAGTTTCCCTTTATACCCTGCCCCATCCCCTATATAAATACTCTTTTTTCATTCTCTACTCACCCACATCTCAGTCTCTTCTAAATTTTTTTCTTTTTTTTTGTATGTTGAAATTTTCGAGTTTAAAGATTTATTTCTCTTGCTTTGAGAGAGACATAGTCATAGTTTTAAGTTGTGTTTGGGTTCACGGTGATGCAATGGAGTTCGATAACCTACAAATTTCACTTGTCGTGTAACACCCCTCACCCATGTCCGACACCGGGATAGGATTCAAGGCGCTACCGGGATTTCACATTAACAAACATACCAAATTGAGTCCTTGAGTTTCGCCCAAATTTAAAACTTTTCAAACATGTGCATGAGACCTAAAACGTACATAAGGCCGATTCAGGATAAAACCAAAAACATTTAATGAACTTTGGGAACTTGAGAAAAATTCCCTTACCTTGAATATTCACACACCCATGTGGGTGAGGCCATGTGGTCACACACACCCGTGTGGCTTGACACACGCCCGTGTTCTCAACCCGTGTGCGATACTGACTATAACCTCATCATACAATTAGGGACACACAGCTAAGACACACGCCCGTGTGCTTAGCCCGTGTACAACACTGACTTAAAATTTTAGGTCAAGGGACGCACAGCCATACCACACACCCATGGGGGTGAGCCGTGTGTCACACACGGCCATGTGGATCTTGCTAGGATATTTTCCAAGCCTTTGATCATCCTCTTATCAACCAATCATGCTTTTAGGCTACTTTAATACTACACTTATACGAAACTTTGATCAACCTCATTGCATGTAAACCTCATATCATTGGTTTCATACATGCTAGGTTAATTCCCATCTTGTATTTAAGGAGATTCCTTGTCTCATTGAAATGTTTGAGATTGGCTCATTCTTGTGACTCATTGCCAATTAAAAACAAACCATCATATGAAGTATAAACATGCATAGATTTGTAGATCATAGCCTACTTCAAAATAAGCCAATTCCCATGGCCATATACAAAAAGAGAGGTATATCTTTACATGCTTTCATTTGGAAAATTAAGTGACACATATAACAAAATACTTAAAAGTCCTATACATGCCATTGAACAAAATAGAAATGTCTTTATACCAAAGCTGGTCTAGTTGATAGTGTGCTGACTCTCCAACTGTCTTCCAATCCTTACAAGTCCTCGAGCTTTGTAAAACAGGGGAAAGGAGAGGGGTAAGCATTTACATGCTTAGTAAGCTCGAATAACCGGAAAGTAAACTTCCCAAGTAGTTACAATACATCCATAATAGATAATGAAACCAACAAGTATGAAATGGTTCCCTATCACATGCACTCAATCAATGAGTTAGTCACATAACAAAGCACCATGTAATTTATCTTAGATGAGCTCATCATTCATTGTTTCATTGATATACATCCTTCTCATATTAATCCTGATGAGTTTCTAGGAAATCTCGATAGAATATCCATTAACCTTCAATTCGTAAGGATGATCATTTCAAGTGTACACTCCCGTGAACCTCACATTTTATGGCGGGATTACCAGTCCAGGCTAAATCCTCCATTTACAAAACTCATAAGGTGATGTCGAGATTGCCAGTCCAGACTAAATCCCCTTATAACAACAAACACCTTTATTGAGCTCGGATCTGAATTACCAGTCCAGGCTAAATTTAGACCCTAATTGGGTTACCCGTCCGGGCTAAATCCATAATGCACATGTATTCTTCGAGAGGCTCAATCATCCAAAGGAACACCCGTTCGGGCTGGATCCTTTTTATAATTGAGATCAATGGATTAACCGTCTGAGTTAAATCCTTTCTGTGACACATGCAGGATCTCAATTTGCTTGTAAATCATGGTTTATCCATCGAATTCCCTTTTTAAACCTCAACCGAGACATTTTTCAATATATCGTTATCAAAGATGCATTTTATGAAATTTTTATGTCATCGATAAATGAAAACATCATTCATTCACATATCATATAATTAGGCATATTATGAGTTTACTTTAAGTTATTCGAACTTACCTGTTATTCATATCGGTGTCGTGTTTCGGTTATTCTGAAACCTTTCATTTTCCTCGATCGACCTCCGAAATTTGTTCCTCAGGGTCTAAAACAACAGAATTAAATCATTAATACTCTACATTATACTTTTCAAGTCTAAATTCCACCCCCGGTCTAAATGACCATTTTGCCCTTAACCTTTCACATTTTTACGATTTAGTCCCTGGCTAGTATAATGAAACACATGAAATTTCTATCTTACCCAAGCCTAGCTGAACACTTTTCCTCTTATGGCAACCCACATTTTACATTATTTTCACATTTCTACCACACATTTAACAACTTTTGTAAAAAGGTCCCTTTATGGGTTTTTCTTGAAAATCACCTAGGAAAAGATGTTTAACACACATCCAAATTTCATATTCCTCCATAAACCATCAAAATACAAGTAACTCATGCATGGGTAAATTTTTTAAACATAAACCCTAGCATGAAATATGGGTAGAAATGGAGAGAGTAAGTTACCGGGATCTCAAAAATGCAAAGAACATTTAAAACAGGGCTTAGGAGTACTTACTAATGAGCTTGAAAAGCTTGAAAACCCTAGCTATGGAGGGCTTGAGAATTTTAGCTGGTACAAGGGAGAAGATGGCTGATTTTTGGTTCATTTTTCCCATTTTGTTTCATTAAAATGCCAAATGACCAAAATGCCCTTAAGCCCTTTCTTTAAAATTTCATCCATGCAATCCCATTTTTGTCCAAAAACTTAGAAATTGGGAAAATTTCTCTCCAAGACCTTCTACTTTATAATCTAAAGCAATTTCATACAAATTGCTTCTAGAATCCAAGTTTTGCAATTTATTCAATTTAGTCCCTAATTTCCAATTGGACACCTCACTTAAAGAATTTCTTTATGAAATTTTTAACACATGCATATTCTCATACTCTAAACCTCATAATAATCATAAAAAAATATTTTGATGTCAGATTTATGGTCTCGAAACCACTATTTTGACTAGGCCCTATTTTGGGATGTTACATGTCGTGTGAGTATGGAGAAATCACTTGGGAAGTCGGGACCGCTTGCAACTCTAGGTCTAGGTTGGCGGTGATTATACCGTCTTGGGTTGAAGTGTAACTAAGGCTTGAAGTTTACAAAGGTTATGATGTCAAATGAGGGAGCATAATCGGGGTATTAGTTGGCAGTGTTAATGCAAGCACCACAACAAGTTTCTCTTCATCAGAGGATCATACTTCATAAAACCCATACAAAAGTGCAAGGAAGGAAAATGAAAGGGGTGTTCTGGAAACATGAAAATATACACACTTTTTTCATACTCTTTTTAGCTCAAATTCATGCAGTTCCGGTAAAATTCTTGTCGAAAAATATTTAATTATTATAAAATAATTAAATTTTACTTAAATTATTAACATGTTGAATTTTACTTAATTTTATAATAATTTTTGATTAATTTTTATCATTTTTTACAGATTCACACAAAGGGCAAAAAACGACTCGGCAGGCACTACTAGAAGCACAAAATCAAGAAGCAATTTTGAAGCATCAAGGCGAATTAATTTTTCTGCCTAAGATAGTCCAAATTATATGTATTAATTCATAATATAATTAATTTTAATTTTAATCCAATTTAATTGGATTAAATAAATTATTATTAATCAATTATGAAAAGTGGCCCAATTGAGCTGAATCGAGAAAACCGTTCAAACCGAGCACTGGGCAGCCCAAAACTGTCCCACATGCTGACCCAATTAGCTTGCTTGACTACTTATTTAACTTGCAAAATGGCCCTTGAAGGCTCCTTCAAATTTCATTCAAACCCCTCAACTATTTGTGCCTTTCTAGATTTGCCCTACCTTAAAATAGTAAGTTTGAATTCTTTAAACTTGCCACATGTGTGGCCGACCATGAGGGAGTCTATGGTTGCTGATTTTTGCTTATTTTAGCAGCCATGTCAACCTATAAATACCCCCCTTTCCTGCTCACTTCAAACACATCTCAACCCTTCTCATCTCTTCACTTCTTTCTCATTTTTCTCTCTTCATTCCCTTCCATTGTTCTTCATTTTCTTCCCCTATTCCCTTGCCAATTTCACATCTTGAAAAAGTGTCAATAAACCACATTTTGGAGCAGCATTCAAGTGTTTGTAGAAGCCTTGGTTCGACAAGAACAAGCAGAGAAGAAGGAGTGGAGCAAACTAGTCAAGCCACGAAGAAAACACCGAATTTGATTCTTATTACCTATCATTTTAATTTTGTTATTATAATGATTATGTCTATGAATATTTGTGATGTTAGTATGTTAAATTTAAACAATATGGCTTAAATTTAATTTGTATTAGGTTGATTGCATTTTATCTACTTAATTTATTAAAATTGTATTTTTGTTGTTATAAGACTCGGTAGGATGTTTGATTAAGTAAAACCATGACTAAGTTATTCTTGCATTACAATTGTAAGGTAACAAATGAATTAATTATTTAAACAGATTGAAATTGTAATTAATTAACACAATACTTAATCGGTGCATGTTTAATCATCTAAGATAGTTGAGGGTTAAATTAGCAATGGTATCTAACGATACATTAGCCTTGCATAACTTGCAAGATTATTTTGATTAAACTGTTTCAAGGTAGAAATACGTTGCTACCTCATGTAATCTTTTATGTGCTTATGAGATTGAATTAATTGTTTGAATTGGCATAGAGTTATGTACAAGGGATTATTTTAATTTCATAAGTATGTATGTGCATTAACACATTTGCTTATTAAAATTTGTTTAATCGGTTGAATTGACATAGAGATATAGTCAAGAGATAAATGAATTTTGGTAAGTAAGTATCACAAGTTAGCAAATTACCAAGTTGCCATGAATTTATTCGTAACAACATAAACATAAGTTTAGTAATTCTAAGTTAAGAAATATAATTAATCTAACACAACTATGTCATCTTGATTAAAATCATCTTTTGAAATCATGCATTGGAACTTTTTTTTATTTTTATTTATTTTATTTATTTAAAATCCTAGTTTTTAATCACCTCCTCAAATCAAAATATTTTTCTATACCAAAGTTTTTTTAAAATTGCATTCATAAATATTTCTTTTCACAGTCCTTGTGGGTACGATAACTCGATATTTACTTGTCACTTTATTACTTGTTGCGATTGTGTACACTTGCACATTTCCGTCATTCCAAGTTTTTGGCACCATTGTCGGGGACTGTTTTAAAAAGTCATTATTTGTGAATTTGTTAGTTTTGCATTTTGGTTTAATTTTTTGTTCGGTTTTAACTTAATTAATTTTGTTTTGATTATTTCAGGTGTTTATGAGTATTGACTGAATTATCAATTTACTTCCTATAGACCCTAAAATTGAACAAACTTTTCAACAGCGAAGAAGACAAGTAAGTTAGAGAAGGACCGAAGAGATGAACCTTGAAAATTTGAATCAAGGAAATGGACCAAACCCTACTCAAAATCCTATCCTTATTGCTAATGACAGGGATAAAGCTTTAAGACAGTATGTCGTGCCAGTGTTTCATGATCTTAATCTGGGTATTAAGAGACTCAAAATCGAGACACAACAATTCGAGCTGAAGCCAATCATGTTCCAGATGCCTCAGACAGTCGGCCAATTTAGTGGAATGCCTACCGAAGATCCTCATCTTCACTCAAGACTGTTTATGGAGGTAAGCGATTCTTTCAAGTTAGTTGGAGTACCCGAAGATGCATTACGATTGAAGCTATTCCTATATTCTCTACGGGATAGAACTCGAGCCTGGTTGAACTCATTGCCATAAAATTCAATTTCCACATGGCAAGAGTTAGCAGAAAGATTCCTCACGAAGTATTTCCACCTAGCAAGAATGCTAAGTTGAGGAACGAGATCACTACTTTCCAACAAATGGATGATGAGTCCTTGTATGAGGCATGGGAAATGCATAAATAATTATTACGAAAGTGCCCTCATCACAGAATCCCACATGGAATCCAACTTGAGATGTTTTATAATGGTCTCAATGCCCACACGAGGATGATAGAGGATTCTTCTTCTAATGGTGCTCTCCTTTCTATGTCTTATAATGAGGTTTACGAAATCATTAAGAGGATTGCCAACAAAAATTATCAATGGCCAATCAATTGAGCAACGTCAGGAAAACGAGTCGCTAGAATACATGAAGTAGACGCTCTTACTTCACTCGCATCTCAGGTATCCTCAATGCTTAAAAATTTTACCACTAATGAGTTTAATAGTTTTGTAGCACAACCACCAAATCAATTTTGAAAATGAAGCCTGTGTCTATTATGGGGAAGGACATTTGTTCAAAGAATGTCCATCGAACCCATAATCCATGCATTATATGGGTAAATAGAACCAAAATTGAGGAAGGCAAGGACTGCAACCCAATTTCTATAACCCACCGTGGTGAAAGCACCCAAATATTTCCTAGAGTAACCAAGGGGATGGAACTAGTAACACTTACGCCCAACCTAGACTGACCCAGCCACCTGGTTCCCCAAACAAGTTTAGAAATGAACCCAAGCTAAACCGGCCAATAGCTTAGAGAACCTATTAAGGGCATACGTGGCAAAAAATGTCTCCACTATAAGGATTTTGGAGAATCAAATGGGCCAGCTTGCAACTGAACTCAGAAACCGACTACAAGGTGATTTACCTAGTGATACGAAAAATTTGAGAAATCCAAGGAAGGAGCATTGTAAAGAGTTAACATTAAGGAGCAGAAAGACATTAGAGCCCAAAATTGTCAAAGTTGAAAATGAGCCAACTGATGCTCAAGGCTCAGAGGAAGTTCAACCGAGTGTTGAAGTTCCAGTTTCACTGGAACCTGAATCTACAAAATCTGATAAGGTAGCTTCTAAACCAGCTAATTTTGATAAACTAACAACTTCGTTAAATGTAAAATTGCCACAGAAGATGAATCAACCAGTTCCAGTAACGAAGCCTCCACCACCCTACCCTCAAAGACTCAGAAGCAGAAGTAAGAAATTCAATTCAAGAAGTTCCTAGACGTACTCAATCAACTTCATATCAACATCCAGTTGGTTGAAGCACTTGAACAAATGTCGAACTACGTCAAATTCATGAAGGATATCCTGTCTGAAAAACTAAGACTTGGAGCATTTGAGACAGTGGCCCTGACAAAGGAATGCAGTGCATATCTTCAAGACAAACTACCCCCCAAGTTGAAGGATCCTGGATGCTTTACCATACCTTCAAACATTGGAGCAACATATTGTGGTAAGGCATTCTGTGACTTAGGTGCGAGTATCAACTTGATGCCCATGTCAATATTTAGGAAGTTGGGGATACATGAAGTTACACCTACTGCGGTTACACTTCAATTAGCAGATCGATCCTTAGCACATCCAGAAGGAAAAATCAAGGATGTATTGGTACGTGTAGACAAATTTATTTTTCCTGTTGACTTTGAGGTTCTAGACTTTGAAGCAGGCAAAGAAGTGCATCCTAGAAAGGCTTTTCCTAGCAACTGGAAGGACCCTTATTGATGTGCGAAAGGGCAAGCTTACTATGCGTGTTTAGGACGATCAGGTAACATTTAATGTTTTTAAGTTTATGCAATTTCCTGACACAATTGATGATTGTTCTGTAGTTTTTAGCTTAGAGGAATTAATTGTGGAAAAGAAACTCAACTATGTTGAGGACTCATTAGAACAAATTTTGACATCAAGCCCTCTAAATGATGAAGAGGAGGATGAATACCTAGCTTTGTTAGAAGCTAATTAAAAGGAATTTAATCCGCAATCCCACTTTGAATCATTGGAGTTAGAGAATAGGGATTATGCCCAACCAAAACTAGGAGCCACTTAAAGTAGAACTCAAGGTACTTCCTTCACATATAAAATATGTTTATTTAGGTAACGCTTCTACTTTTCCTATGATTGTTTCAATGGAATTAACCATTGAGAAAGAACAGAAACTCATCCTAGTATTGAAACAATTCAAAAAAGCTATCAAATGATCCATAGCTGATATTCGCGGTATCTGTATGCATACACAAATCATCTTGGAAGATGGCGAAAAAGGGACGATTGATGAAAATGAAGACTGAACCCCATCATGAAAGACGTGGTAAAAAAGGAAATCATCAAGTAGTTAGATGCGGGTATAATTTACCCCATCTCAGACAGTTCGTGGGTAAGTCTAGTCTAGTGCGTACTAAAGAAATGAGGTATTACTATTGTTGAGAACTAGAATAACGAGTTGATACAGACTAGAACGGTTACGGGATGGAGAATTTGCATCGATTATCGAAAGCTGAACAAAGTGACTAGGCAATATCACTTTCTTTTGTCGTTTTTGGACCAGATGCTGGATAGACTTGCGGGGCGAGACTACTACCATTTTCTCGATGGATACTCGGGGTATAATCAGATTACAGTAGCATAGGAAAATTAACACAAGAAATCATTCACCTGCCCGTACAGTACATTTGCATTTAGACACATGCAATTTGGTTTATGTAATGCACCTACTACATTTCAAATATGTATGATGTCTATTTTTACTGATATGGTTTAGAAATACTTAGAATAGACCTCGTACTCAACTGGGAAAAGTGTCATTTCATGGTATGAGAAGGTATTGTTCTAGGGCATCGGATAACGAGACATGGAATCGAGGTAGATAAAGCAAAGGTAGACGTTATTGAGAAACTCCCACCTCCAACATCTGTAAAGGGTGTTAGGAGCTTTTTAGGCTACACTGGTGTCTATCAAATATTTATCAAGAACTTCTCCAAAATTGCTAAACCTTTATGCAAATTATTGGAGAAGGACATGACATTCAAATTTGACGAGGAGTGCTTAAGAGCTTTCAAATATTACAAGATTCGGTTAGTTTTGGCAGCCATAACCGTCACACTAGACTGGGATTTGCCCTTTGAATTGATGTGTGACGCAAGTGACTTTATGTTAGGAGCTGTCATGGGCCAGCGAGGGAACAAAGTTTTTCATCCCATCTACTACGCAAGTCGAACTCTGACAAGAGCTCAACTGAGTTATACAGTAATAGAGAAAGAGTTAATTGCTATTTTGTTTGCTTTTGACAAGTTTTGATCTTATCGTGTAGGTACCAAGGTGACTGTCTATATGGACCACTCGACAATTAGGTACTTACTTGTCAAGAAAGACGCTAAGACGAGACTAGTACGATGGGTACTTCTACTTTAAGAGTTTGATCTAGGAATTCTAGATCGAAAGGGAGTAGAAAACCAAGTAGCAGGCAACTTGTCTAGATTGGAGTCACAAGAAGGGAATTCTCCGCTTATACCCATCTAGGAGACATTTTCAGATTAACATATACTGAAGGTAAATCATGTCCATAATACACCTTAGTTTGCTAATATTGCTAACTATTTAGCTTGTGGTTTGATACTGATTGATAAGATGTATCATTAAAAGAAAAAGTTCTTTCACGATGTGAAGTACTATTTCTGGGAAGAGCCATAACTGCTTAAAAAGTGTGCAGATCAAATAAATAGGAGATACGTGGCAGAAGATGAAGTACATAAGATTTATATTATTGCCACTCAGCTCTGAGTGGAGGACACTTCGGAGGTACACATACTATAACACCCCAAACCCGGCCTAGACGCTATGGCCAAAATCTGGCGTGTCACATTGAAGTGTTTTTCAAAAACCATGTTCTCATTGAAAACCCTTCTTGCTATTTAGAACCTCTGGCCATTTTAAAACTTTGTGAAAACCTCAGTTTTCGTTGGTTTATTAAAAGTCATTCTCTTGTAAAACATTATTGCCTTTAAAACTTTATTTGCTGTGGAAGCTTAGTTTAAAGTTTTACTAAAAAGTGATATTTTGAAAAAACAGTTATTGTTTTGGAAAAGAAAATCGTGTTCTACTCCAGCAGTTATAAAACAATATATAAAATTCCAAATTTAGAACTAGAAATTAAAAAAGGCCTTGTTACAACCCAGATCAAATATAAGTACTTGAAAATAGATAACTTAAAAGAAAAATTAGAAACAATAGCAGTTGTGTGGCCACCTCCGAGTCCCTCGCAGCACCGATCCTCTTAATGTTGGGGATTACCTGCACAGTTAATAAACGGGGTGAGTTTATGAAAACACAGTATGTAATCCATTCTTAAATTAAAACAGTTAGTAAATAGACAGAATTCAGAATCAGTCTGGGTTGGAGCCCATTAGAGTAACATAACAATGTGTGTGGGCCAAAGCCCAGTACAATTTCACTTGGGTCTCAGCCCTCATCAGAATCAATTAGGCTAGCCCATTCTCAAAATCAGTAACAGTTGGGCCTAGTCCATTAACAGAATCAGGTGGGCCTAAGCCCAGTACAGAATTAGTATCAGATGTAGATATGCAGACAGATTCCCAGCCCAGTCCAACCAACACACCACCGGTACCAACCAACACACCATGTGGGGATAAAATCGACCCACCCAACCAACACACCAAGCTTAGCACCGGTTGTGGCATTAAGTCAACAGGACGGCTCAATGCGGTAGACAGGATGGCTAAAGGCCGTAAATATCGTAGCAATGCTACCAGTAAATAAAACGGATGTAAGCCATAAGTATCACAGAAATGCTAAAGCCTTATACAGAACGACTACAGGCCGTACACTTCTTCTGTCAGTAATAACCCAACCCCATACAGTATGTTATGTCATAAATAATACGTGTATGCAAATTCATACTCATTACAATCATATATGTAAATCATAAGCACATCAGTCATACAGAACATAAAAGCATAATCATCATTCTACCATACAGGGGTATTACGGTCATTTAACATTACAAGGGTATTTCGGTGATTTTACAAACAAGGATCTTAATGACCCAACAGAAGGTCCACCATCTCCTCGAACAACTTAAGTAACCTAAACAGACATAACGGTGCAAATAGGCCTAAGGCCCATTACTCGGCCCAAGTGGGCCCACACCCTCATGTGGCCCATTTAGCCCAAATTTAGATACGGCTATATGACCTACATAGCCCAGTCCAATAATTATCACAAGTTACAGATTCAATCTGTATGGGGCCCACGAGCCCATTGGGCCTACACAGCCCATCTAGGCCCAACGTGGCCTAAAACTACCTAAGTCGTGTGCGCGACATGCCGAGTCTATCTACATCCCACTTAACAGTGAAGCTTACACAAGCGGGCCCACGGGACCATCGAGGCTCAGAATAGCCCTAGCACACAAGAACGCTCGTGGCGGCCTCTACAGTCTATCATCCATGATTTGTGGGCTCGGTTCGCCCCTCGTGAGTTCGCACACTCGTAAGCCCCGAATGCTGAGGTTTCGAATTTTCGACTTTTGCCGACTTCCAACAAATAAAGGCGTGAATACACACCTGTTTATGAGAACGCACCGAAGTCCACGATCATTAACTTTGGCACATCCTGCATAAGCCAGCTTCTTACCAATTCCTATGTTAGCTTCTCGATCTGGGATTACTTTCAACCATTAGGAAAATTCCTTATTTTTTCTATGACCATTTCAACCACAGAGTTCTAGTCCAACTCCACCTCCTACACAGCTCAAACAGTAAAATAAATACCCCATTGCGCATCCCAATACTTGAACCTCAGACCTTACAGTTACACAACACACCACATTGCCACTCCACCACAGGCTCTTTCTGTCACCACATTGCCTTGATACTACTAGCATGTTAGCTATATGGATGTGTTAAGTTACTTGAAATGCTAGATAAATTTGAACTCCCTACCAAATTCTTTAGGCAACCCATGTTAGAAATTTCGGTATTGAGATGTCTAGATCTTTCGGCCATTGTAGCTATGGAGGAATAAAGTTTTTGTTTCTTGTTAAATTGGATGAATCTTGTTGTATGAGTGCTTGAACAAACTATGATTAAATGGATGCATAGATTCAAAGTGGGAAGAAATGGGCTATTATATTTGATGCTAATGCCGAATATGAAGATGATGAACTTGAATAAATAATATTCAGCTAGCATGATAAGTTATGAAATATTAAGTAGATGATATAATTGATTGATGAAGTGGCTAATAGGGATTTCTAATGAAATTTTGCCAAGGCCGAATGTATCATGAAGTAAATAAAAAAATTCTAAATGTGCATTATGTGCTTATATGTGTATTCGGCCAGGGAAGTTTGACATGAAACTTTGATAGGTTTGAGAGATGAATGACCGAATGAGCTAGAGGTTATGTATGGATGAATTTTATGCACATGTGTGTGTGTGGCATTAGTAGCTAATGGCATTCGGCATTGTTTAATTAAAATTAGAAATGAATGCTTGAAAGTTAAATAGGTCGCTCTAATGACCAAATATGCTAAAAGCTAATATATGGACAAATGATACGAATGAATTGGTTTTTGAAATGTATATGGTTGCCGTATGTATGTGTTTGATTGAGAAGTAAATTTGTTTGATTTAGCTCAAGAGCCTAGAGGATCAAAGTTGGATAAGGGAAAGGAAAAAAGTGATCGAAGAGCCGTCGTAATCGTTCGGCAACTTCTGAGGTAAGTTTTAAGTGATTAAACGTTGAGTAAATTCAATCATAATAGGACATAATGAGTTGATTTAATAAGATATGATGTGGCCATGATATGTCTTAAACTCAAATGGTAAGTTCATAAGTGTTTGGACTTGGAAATTTAAGAGCAAATTGTAATAATTTGCTTTGGACAGCAGCAGTAACGTGATTTTAGAAAATCACTATAAATTGTTGGTGTGGAATTATAGGCTGAATAAAATATGTAATCAAAGCTTAGTTAGTCTAGTTTCTTATAAAAGAGACCGTGTAAGCAAAGAAATTTCCTATAAAGAGATATTTAAAGTTGTGCCGGACTGTGTCAGAATGACTCCGAAATCCCCTGTTCTGTTTTTAGAAAATCATTATAATTTGTACAAAAATGGTTATAATATAAAATTTATATGGTTAGACTCCTTAATGAGTCTAGTTTCAAATGAAATCAAATAAAACACATTTTGAATTCTGCACAATGAAAAATTTGATTCGAAGTGAAGAGCGGTCAGATTAGTCAAACAGTGAAACAGGGGAAACTTTAAGAAAAATCTGGTCTTGATTAGCCAAACCTAAAATTCTGGAAATTTTATGGATGGAAGACATACGAGTCTATATTCAGGGAAGATTAACGGCAAGTGATTTGGAGTTTCGTAGCTCCAGTTATAAATAATTTAGTGACTATTGCTCAGGAAAAACAGCTCGTAGTGAATATGTGATTTTGTTGTAAACATGGATAAAACTGTTTTAGTTGCTCATAAGCTATTGATTAAACCCATACGTGAATTCTAAATCGTGATATTGTAAAATGATATATGAGTATTCGAATATGGAATGATAGTATGGCGTGAAATTGAATTATTCATTGGAAAATGATTGATGTAGATTCGGCCAAGACAAAGAGTATACATGATAGTATATGTGGTATGTGAAGTATATTTGAATAAATGTGAAAGTGTATATATGTGATAAGGCCTAATGGCCAATGTGATGAATGTGAAAGTGTATATATATGTGATAAGGCCGAATGGCCAATGTGATGAATGTGAAAGTGTATATATATGTGATAAGGCCGAATGGCCAATGTGATGAATGTGAAAGTGTATATATATGTGATAAGGCCTAATGGCCGATGTGATGAATGTGAAAGTGTATATATGTGATAAGGCCGAATGGCCAATGTGATGAATGTGAAAGTGTATATATATGTGATAAGGCCGAATGGCCAATGTGATGAATGTGAAAGTGTATATATATGTGATAAGGCCTAATGGCCGATGTGATGAATGTGAAAGTGTATATATATGTGATAAGGCCGAATGGCCAATGTGATGAATGTGAAAGTGTATATATATGTGATAAGGCCTAATGGCCGATGTGATAAATGTGAAAGTGTATATATGTGATAAGGCCTAATGGCCGATGTGATGAATGTGAAAGTGTATATGTGATAAGGCCTAATGGCCGATGTGATGAATATGAAAGTGTATATATGTGATAGGGCCGAGTGGCCAACGTGATGGATGTGAAAGTGTATAAATGTGATAAGTCCCGAAGGGCATTTGTGTCAGTACTATATCCGGGTTAAAACCCCGCAGGCTTTATGCGAGAATATTATCACTGATTAATGTCCGTAGGCTTCGTGCTCGTACTATATCCGAGCTCTAAACCCGATGACTACGTGTGGAGATTATGTCCGGGTAAGACCCGATGACTGCGTGTGGAGATTATGTCCGGGTAAGACCCGATGACTACGTGTGGAGATTATGTCCGGGTAAGACCCGATGACTACGTGTGGAGATTTTGTCCGGGTAAGACCCGATAACTTCGTGTGGAGATTTCGTCTGAGCTAAAGGTCTCACCGATAATCCGAGTAGAGGTTAAAGCTATAAGACTTCGTAATAAGAATTGCTTATAAATATATTCAATACGAAAGGTTAAACAGGTATGTACTCCAAGTTTATATGTGAGCTTGATTTGCACTAAATCATAAGGTAGTTATGTGATGCATACGAGAGCAATCTATGAGACTATTCCTATGATTATGTGACATCGGATCAGTGTGAGAGGTTATGTGAAATCATACGATATATCTATGTCACATGAGCTCACTTTTATGTGAAAGTTTATCTGCCTATTGTATATGATGAGATGTGCATATTCGGTAAAGGGATGGTATGCCCGAAGGAAGAGTGAAATAAAAATACGAACAACTATGTTATAATTTGATTGTTATCTGTTGACACTGCTTAAAACTTACTAAGCATTGTAATGCTTACTCCGTTTACTCTGTTTCCTCTATTTTATAGATCTCATTGCGAAGCTACAGGCTGGGGGATCGTCAGCAACTAGTCACACTACCACTATCCACTGCTTGTTACTGTTATGTTTAGAACTATTTTATGGCATGTATAGAATAGACTAGTGGCGGAAGAATATTTTTGGTTAATGTATATAAGCCATGCGAAAATGACATCTTTTGAATGTTTACTTAGTGAAGTTTAAATTTTATCTCTGGCTGTGCTTAGTACTTATTTAAATGAATGATCTTTATTTCAAGAAAAAGTTTAAAATTTTACTGTTCTGACATGAGTTACAAGTCCGGTAATGCCCCTTACCTATTCCGGCGACGGTTACGGGATAGGGGTGTTACAGTGTCATTTCCTTACAAAATTAAATGCTTATATACAACCTCCTTACGGACCCATACTCAAGGCCCAATACTTCTAGGCCCAAATTCGGGGCGTTACAATTCCACCCCATTAAAGAAATTTCGTCCTTGAAATTTCCAACTATCAGAATAGTAGCACAACCTAGCCTGCCATGCAACACTCTCGTTGAGCACTCTGATCCTAACAATAGAAGCACGTACCAAACCATCTATCCATCGGAGTAGATAAATATCACATGCATACCATTTCCAGAACACACATATAATAAATACAAGCTCTACATTCAAGTGTAGAAATACAATTTAATATCTAAAGAAATCACAGTATTTCTATCTACTACTTTTCAATGAAAACAAACAATAGTTTCAGAAACTTACAGATTCGGCGCCGGAGACTCAGTGTGCCACACTATTCAGTAAAATACCTCAAAACACTTTACATATTTGGAAACAACCTCATGAAATACAAAATTTTAAAAACCCTTTCCACAACTTGACTCTGATACCACTAAATGTAACACCTCAAACCCGGCCTAGATGATATGGCCAAAATCTGGCGTGTCACATTGAAGTGTTTTTCGAAAACCATGTTCTTATTGAAAACCCTTCTTGCTATATAGAACCTCTGGCCATTTTAAAACTTTATGAAAACCTCAGTTTTCGTTGGTTTATTAAAATTCATTCTCTTGTAAAACATTATTACCTTTAAAACTTTATTTGCTGCGGAAGCTTAGTTTGAAGTTTTGCGGAAACATGATATTTTGAAAACAGTTATTGTTTTTGAAAAGAAAATCGTGTTCTACTCCAACAGTTATAAATCAATATATAAAATTCCAAATTTAGAACCAAAAATTAAAAGAGGCCTTGTTACAACCCAGATCAAATATAATTACTTGTAAATAGATAATTTAAAAGAAAAATCAGAAACAATAGCAGTTGTGTGGCCACCTCCGAGTCCTTCACAACACTGATCCTCCTAATGTTGGGGATTACCTGCACAGTTAATAAACAAGGTGAGTTTATGAAAACTCAGAGTGTAATCTCCTCCTAAACTAAAATAGTTAGTAAACAGATAGAATTCAGAATCAGACTAGGCTGGAGCCCATTACAGTGATAGAACAATGTGTGTGGACCAAAGCCCAATACAATTTCACTTGGGACTCAGCCCTCATCAGAATCAATTGGGCCTAGCCCATTTTCAAAATCAGTAACAGTTGGGCCTAGCCCATTAATAGAATCAGGTGGGCCTAAGCCCAATACAGAATCAGTATCAGATGCAGATATGTAGACAGATTCCCAGCCCAGTCCAACCAACACACCGCCGGTACCAACCAATATACCATGTGGGGATAAAATTAACCCACCTAACCAACACACCAAGCTTAGCACCGGTTACAAAACTAAGTAAACAGGACGGCTCAACGCCGTAAATATCGCAGCAATGCTGTCAATTAATAGAACGACTGTAAGCCATAAGTATCACAGAAATGCTAAAGCCTTATATAGAACGTCTACAAGCCGTACACTTCCTCCGTCAGTAATAACCCAACCCCATGCATTTTGTCATGGCATAAATAATACGTGTATGCAAAGTCATACTCAGTACAATCATATATGTCAATCATAAGCACATCAGTCATACGGAACATAAGGGCATAACCGTCATTCTACCATACAAGGGTATTACGGTCATTTTACACTACAAGGGTATTCTGGTGATTTTACAAACCAGGTTCTTAACGACCCAATAGAAGGTCCATCGTCACCTCGAGCGACTTAAGTAACCTAAACGGACATAACAGTGCAAATGGGCCTAAGGCCCATTACTCGGCCCAAGTGGGCCCACACCCTCGTGTGGCCCATTTAGCCCAAATTTAGATATGGCTATGTGACCTACATAGTCAAGCCCAATAATTATCACAAGTTCTAGATTCAATCCGTGTAAGGCCCAAGAGCCCATTGGGCCCACATGGCTTATCTAGGCCCAACGTGGCCCAGAACTACCTAAGTTGTATACACGACATGACGAGTCTATCTACATCTCACTTAACGATAAAGTTTACACAAGCGGGCCCATGAGCCCATCAAGGCCCAGAATAGCCCCAACATACGAGAACGCTCGCGGCACCCTCTACAGTCTATCGCCTATGATTTGTGGGCTCCGTTCACCCCTCGTGTGTTCGCATGCTCGTAAGGCCCCGAATACCGAGGTTTCAACTTTTTGGCTTTTTTCGACTTCCAACAAATAAGGGCATGAATACACACCTGTTTACGAGAACGCAACGAAGTCCACGATCACTAACCTTGGCACTTCCTACATTGAGTCTATTTAAAGCCAGCTTCTCACCAATTCCCATGTTAGCTTCCCGATGTGGGATTACTTTCAACCATTAGGAAAATTCCTTATTTTTTTATGACCACTTCAACCACAGAGTCCAGTCCAACTCCACCTCCTACACAGCTCAAACATCAAAATAAATACCCTATTGTGCATCCCAAGACTTGAGCCTCAGACTTCACAGTTACACAACACGCCACCTTGCCACTCTACCACAGGCTCTTTCTATCACCATTTTAGCCTCAATTAATTATAAGGTCTATAGGCCAAAGTCTAGGTTCCTTTAAAAGAAAAACCAAAATGAATTGCAAGTGCCAAGACTTGAACCCAAGCTCCCTTGCAACCTTATTGACGCCACAACAACTAGACCACATGCTTCCTTGTGTCATTTATTTACCACAATAATTTAAAAGGCCTTCATCCAAGCACCCAGGGTTTTATTCACTTAAAACCAAAATTTTTACTAAAGCGCAGGTTTGAACCCAAGATTTCTCCAACGCTTTTTAGAGCCATGAACCACCAAATCAGACATTTAATTGTGTCATTTCCTTGCACAATTAAATGCTTATATACAACCTCCTTACGGACCCATAATTAAGGCCCAATACTTTTAGGCCCAAATTTGAGGCGTTACACGTACTGCGGCCAAAGTATTATAATCCGAATTCTTTTGGCCAACACTATTTAAAGATGCGTTTGCTTATGTAAGGAGTTGTAATCAATGCCAAAGGGTTGGAAACCTCACCAACAGAAATGAGATGCCTCGAACAAACATCATTAAGGTTGAATTATTTGATGTTTGGGGCATTAACTTTCTTGGTTATTTTTCTCCGTCTTTTGGTCACAAGTACATATTCGTAGCAGTAGAATATGTGTCTAAATGGGTTGAGGCTGAGGCATATCTGACAAACGATGCTAAGGTTGTAATGAAGTTTTTACAGAAGCATGTGTTCACAAGGTTTGGAACCCCAAGAGCCATCATCAGTGATGAAGACCCCCATTTTGTAAACAAGTATTTGAAATGGTTACTCGAAAAATATAGAGTAAAGCACAAGGTTGCCATAGCTTACCACCCACAAACGAATGGGCAAGCTGAACTGACAAAGAAAGAGATCAAAAGCATACTAGAGAAGGTAGTTTTCCCAAACCATTGAGATTGGTCCAAAAGATTGGATGATGCTTTATGGGCCTACAGGACAACATACAAGACACCTTTAGGGATGTCTTCCTATAGGTTAGTCTTAGGAAAGCCTATCATCTGCCCTTGGAGTTAGAACACAAAGCTTACTGGGCTCTCCAACAACTCAAGTTGGATCTTAAGCTTGCTAAAGAGAAACGGATGCTCCAACTCAACGAGCTAGAAGAATTTCAAATGTTCTCATAAGAGAATGCTAAATTAGTCAAGAAAAGACTTAAGAGATGGCATGACAAGCACATTTAAGTTCGAGAATTTAAAGCAGGTCAGCAAGTCTTGTTATTCAATTCTAGATTAAGGTTCTTTCCAGGTAAGTTAAAATCACAGTGTTCCAGTCCATTTATGATTCACTGAGTTTATCCATACGGAGTTGTCGAACTTCAAAGTAAGGGAGGTAATTTTCGAGTTAATGCTTAGTGTAATGCCCCAATTTTTAGGTTTTTTGTGTTTCTGTGATTTTTAAAATTTGTGTGTGTTCTGGTTGGTTAATATATATATTTTAGTAGGTTAGTGGGCCTTTAGAAGGCCCAAACTTAAGTTAAATCTGTGGTAGTCTTTGAAATTTTAATTTTATGAACAGGTGATGCAATTAGCGTTTGGGCTTTTAAGAGTAAAGGGGTAAAAGATAATAGAAAAAGGAGTGTGGTGTAGTGGCAAGGTGGCGCCACTTATGGGACAAGGAAGTGACGCCATAGAGGAAGTAAGGGGTCTAAGGTTCAAGTCTTGGCTCTTGTAATATATTTTGTTTTTTCTTTTCAATAAATCTGGAAGCAAGTAGGTGCGCTTTAAAGTTTAATGTGTTGGATTTATGACACAAATGAGTTGATGGCCTAGTGGTGGTGGCGTGAGTTGGCATGTAAGAGGACTTTGGTTCGAATCCCTTGGCACGCAAAGGTTGATTATTTTGCTATGTTGGGACGGCAAGAGTTGGCGTTGGTTTTAAACTCTAATGATGGAGGGATCCCACATCGGGAAGCTAACATAAGAGTAGATGGAGAGCTGGTTTTAAATAGAGCAAACCATGAGGAGAGTAGGCATACCCTTCTTGGCTGATCCATTTCGCTTTGTGACGTGTTCGTTTGGGTTGGGCATCAGCTAAGAGTGTTTGAAGCATGGATTAACTGCAGTCTCCTAACAGGAGTGTATTTCTCACTACTCTAACTGTAGGATGGCTACTTCGGGCCGCGATGGCCCGAAAGGGGCAATGTGGGCCCAATTGGCCTACGGGCCCAATTGGATAAGTTGTTTGATTTGTGTAGTAAATATTGGACTAGGCTAGGTGAATCTCATATCTGTGGCTAGATTTGGGCTAAAAGGGCTACACGAGCGTGTGGGCCCATTTAGGCCGAGAAGGGCTTTAGGCCCATTGGTATTGTTATCCCTGTTTAGAATACTTTAGTTTACCAAATCACCAAAATACCCCTGATTTTAAAATTACCAAAATATCCTTAGTTTACAAAATTACCAAAATACCCCTAGTTTGTAAAATTACTGAAATACCCTCGATTTGTAAAATTACTAAAATAATCTTGACTTGTAAATTTACCAAAGTACCCTCGATTTACAGAATTATTGTTTTATCCTCGATTGATAAAATTACTGAAATACCCCTCTAGGGTAGAATTACCGAAATACCCCTATAGGGTAGAATTACCGAAATACTTCTGTAGGGTAGAATTATTGAAATAGCCCTATAAGGTAGGACTACCGATTTACCCCTGGAGGGTAAAATGACTATTTTACCCCTCGTGCGTAAATGACTAACTTGTGTGATGATTGGGTTAGTTGACGTGGATTTATGTTAGTTATCGTTAATTCGTAAGTCTAATGTGTTAGTGATCGATTGTAGGATTATCGCGTGGGAGATATCGTCGTCAATCGTCATCAACCCGGCGTGTAAACAACACCCTCCCTTAGACTGAAACGGTAAAAGCCGAAATGTCAAAATGTTGGTATTTTGTGAACTCATGAGCGTGCGAGCGCTCGTGAGACAGTTGTAAATGAATATGGTGCATTTGGATGGTTAGAGTGTAGAGTGTACATTTTCATGCACAACAGTATTTTTGGGCTTAATGGGCCGAAAACAGGCCAATGGGCCAATGGGCCTACTTTGGTAAAAAGATGAGGTAGGTACTTCTGATTACTTGGTAAACGTTAGAATGAGCATGAAACCTTAGCAATAGGTAATAATTACTGAAATACCCTTATGCATACAAAATTAAGATTTTACCCCTAGGGTTATTTTTTTCTAAAAAGCATGATGTTCTGTTTCTGTATACGTATGCCATGAGATATTATTTCTGTTGCATGGGACATGGGTTTGTATTGATGGAGGAAGCGTTCTGGCAGCCTCGCTGCAATCTGGTGGCCTCGCCACATATATCTGTTCTGGTGACTTCGTCACAATATCTGGCAGCCTCGCTGCAATCTGGTGGCTTCGCCACATATATATTTGTTCTGGTGGCCTAGCCACAATATCTGTATCTGGTGACTTCGTCACAATATCTGGCAGCCTCGCTGCATTTTCTGTGGAGTGTAGCGGTTGGGTGGGTCGAGTAGTCTCCCCACATGGTGTAAGGTTGGTACGGGGGTGTTATGGATGGCTCTGGGTTGGGATTTCTACATTCATGATATATTTGTTCTGTATCTGCTATGGGCCTATGGTTTTTATTATGATTTCTACACTGGGCCAAGGCCTAGATAAGTCTGACTTTGAGGTTTGATCTGTTTTGGGCTATGGTTGGGTTGTGTTACACACTGAGTTTACCGAACTCACCCTTTATTTTCATCTCTGCCGGAAATCCCCAACCATAGTGGGCTTGGAGCTGTGAGGGATTCGAGTGGCCACATCATCTGTAAATTTGGTTTTTCTAAGTTAGTTTATTTTTATTATTTCTATATTTATTAAAAAAAATTTCGCTATGGTTTTATTTTCTGATTATATTTATACTGTGACGAAACTGCTAGTGTTAGGCTGCGCGGGTTTTCAAATTAATGAACGTTTTCATGACTCAACAAGCATAACAAATGGATAGCCTAAAGATTGATAAACCGGCTTTTCATTCAACCGCTATTTTTACAAATACCACCCCAATCACTTAAACCAGCGAATGCATATTCAGTCATAAGTCCATGTGACATGTCAGATCTGGCCATAACGTCTGGGCCGGGTTTGGGGTGTTACATTTAGTGGTATCAGAGCCAGGTTACAACAACTCGGCTGTGGAACGGGTTTAAAAACGGGAGTTTATAAAGAAACACTAAATAAAGGTTTTCGAAAATCGTTTTTTTTTGGAACTTGATTATAAATTGTTTTCGAGAATGTTTCCAATATTTTCTCTTTACAAATAGAAGATTTTAAAGATTAAAATTGGTTTTCTAAAATTATGTTTTTTTTAGAAGGTGGCACACCGAATCTTCGGCCCAAGTCTGTAAGTTTTCTGAGCCTTTCTGATTGTTTTTGAAATATCTGTTATATGCTTGTACAAAACCTTATCATGGTACTTTAGTTAGGGTAACATTGGAACTATAAAAACTCTAATAAGTAGTCTGAGACTGTAGCTAGGCTACCGCAAAAAGAAACAAACTCAAACTCTGAATTACTATTATTCATAAGACATCTGTAATAAACACTGAAATATTAAACTGATTCATAAAATTCTTAACCAAATAATACGAAATGAGTACACGAGGAGCTCATGGAAGACGCCGTAGGCGTGGCCGAGGTAATGCTCAGGCTGAATCTTCGTTTTCAAGACATGTGCCGGCAGCAGACGCACCGGTACCACTGGTAACGGAGGTAGAGTCTCATGATCGAGGTGCTGGGGACGATGCTCTGTCCCAGGAAATACTCTGAGTTTTGGAAAGGGTTGCTGGGGCAAGTACGGGAAACAAAATTCGGGGGTTTATTTTTGAGCTGCTCTGGGCCAATGGAGTAGAGATATTTAGGGGCGTATCTGGTGTAGCTCCGAATGTGGCTAAGTATTGGTTAGAAGCCACAGAGCGGATTATGGATGATCTGGACTGCTCTGTAGAGTAGAAGCTAAAGGGAGCCATATCGTTACTCAGAGATGAGGCTTATCAGTGGTGGCTCACGATGAGAGATGGAACTCCTACTGACAGTGTGACTTGGGAGCTGTTTAAGACAGCCTTCAAAGGAAAGTATGTTGGGGCTAGTTACGTGGACGCTCGCCGGAAAGAATTTCTAAACCTGGTCTAAGGGAGTAAGTCAGTGGCTGAGTATGAGTCTGAGTTTCTGAGACTGAGCCAGTATGCTTCTGGGATTGTCGTTACAAAGTATGAGCGTAGCGTACGCTTCGAGGATGGTCTGAGAGATGAACTTAGGGTATTGATTGCTCCGCAGAGGGAGCGTAACTTCGCTGCTTTAGTGGAGAAAGCTAAGATAGCTGAGGAAGTGAAGCATACAGAAACACAGAATCATGAGAAAGATAGGAAACATTTTAGGAGAGATTTTGGACTTCCAGGTGGTATGAACAAGAATGTAAGAGAGCAAGGGTAATGGAGCCAGTTCGAGCAGTACTGATGAATGCTGTTAGACCGTAGAGTTGTAGGAATTGTGGGAAGATGCATATGGGCGAGTGTCAGAAACGTTCTGGTGCTTGTTTCTGATACAGATCTATGGAGCATAGGATTAAGAATTGTCCCAAGGAACCAGATCAGGTTCAAGTTTTAGAGCAGAGGGTCGCTCAACCAGTGAGGGGTGGACCATAGTTTCCGAGAGGACGTGGGCAAGGTAGAGGTGGTAATGGAAATGGTAGAGGAAAAGGAGCGCCTGACAGGGGTACTGGATTTGTTGAGGCTCATCAGCCGGCGTTGGTGTATGCAGCTCATTGCCGAGAGGAGGATGATGCCCTGATGTCATAACTAGTACGTTTCTGATTTCCAGTATGCTATACACTGTGTTGATAGATGTTGGATCTACCCATTCATATGTTGCATGTGCTATATTGGGTCGCTGGGTGTGTGCTCTGAGGAGACCGTGAGTGGGGTATCTGTACTAAGTCCTTTGGGTCACTCGGTTAGGGTAGATAAACTGTATAGAGATGTGCCTATAGAAACTCAAGGAAAAGTTTTCTTTAGAGATCTGATGGAGCTACCTTTCGGAGAATTCGATCTCATTTTGGGAATGGATTGGCTTGTTAAGTATAGGGCTACTCTGGATTGTGCTACTAAGCGAATAATGTTAAAGACCACAAAGGATGAGGAGGTTTTGGTGATAGGCGAGCGTAGGGATTATCTGTCTAATGTGGTGTCTGTATTGAGAGCCAAGAAGTGGATTCGAAAGGGATGTGAGGCTTATTTGGCATTTGTAAGCCAATCAGAAACTGAGGATCTGACAGTGGATAAAGTTAGAACCATCAAGGATTTTCAAGATGTTTTTCCAGAGGAGCTTTCGGGTTTTCCCCTGAACTGAGAGGTTAAGTTTGGAATCGACTTGTTGCCTGGAATGGCACCGGTGTCCATTGCACCTTATAGGATGGCACCGAAGGAGTTGGTGGAGCTGAAAGCCCAAATTCAAGAGTTATTGGATAGAGGCTTCATTAGACCAAGTATGTCTCCGTGGGGAGCACCAGTGTTGTTCGTAAAGAAAAAAGATGGGTAAATGCGGATGTGCATCGATTATCGGCAGTTAAACAAACTGACGATTAAGAACAAGTACCCACTGCCGAGAATTGATGATCTATTCGACCAACTTAGAGGAGCTTCAGTATTTTCCAAGATTGACCTTCGATCTGGGTATCTTCAGTTGAGGGTTAAGGAGGTGGATATTCACAAGACGGCATTTATGGATCTGATGAATCGAGTGTTGCAGCCATACTTGGATCAATTCGTGGTCGTCTTTATCGACGATATTCTGGTTTATTCTGAAACTGAGGAGAAGCATGATGAGCATCTTCGTATTGTGCTGCAAGTGCTGAGGGAGAAGGAGCTTTATGCGAAATTCAGTAAGTGTGAGTTCTGGTTGAGAGAGGTAACTTTCTTGGGGCATGTTGTCTCTGCTGAAGGGATCAAGGTGGACCCTCGAAAGATTGAAGTGATTCTGGAATGGAAGCCACCAAGGTCAATGTCAAAAATTTAAAGTTTTCTGGGTTTAGCTGGGTACTATAGAAGGTTTGTGGAAGGATTTTCTGTAATGGCAGCGCCTTTGACAAAGCTTATAAGGAAGGGAGTACCATTTGTTTGGACTGAGAAACAACAGGAATCTTTTGAAAAGCTGAAGAAAGTTCTGACCAAGGCACCTGTACTGATTCAGCCGGAGTCTGGAAAAGATTTTACCGTATGCAGTGATGCATCACATGTAGGGTTGGGCTGTGTGCTGATTCAAGAGGGTAAAGTGGTTGCTTATACATCGCGTCAGCTTAAACCACATGAAGTTAACTATCCTACTCATGATCTGGAGTTGGCAGCGGTAATCTTTGCGCTTAAGATTTGGAGACATTACCTGTATGGAGAAAGGTGTATTATATACGCAGATCATAAGAGTCTTAAGTACTTGCTGACTCAAAAGGAGCTTAACCTTAGGCAGCGGAGATGGATAGAGTTGCTTAAAGATTATAACTGCGCGATTGAGTATCACCCGGCAAAGCTAATGTGGTGGCTGATGCCCTAAGTCGTAGAACTGTATCTGATCTGAGAGCCATGTTTGCTCGTTTGAGTCTGTATGACGATGGTAGTCTATTAGCAAAACTGCAAGTTAGGCCGACCTGCGTGGATGAGATTAAGGAAAACAGTTGAGGGATGAGACCTTGGTTTCTCAATTCCGGCAGGTTAAGAATGGCGATACTTCTGAGTTCGGACTGAACAGTGAGCGAGTTCTGTGTTATCGAGGTAGAGTTTGTATTCCGAAGGACTCTGACTTGAGGCAAGCAATTCTGAAATAAGCTCATAGAGGTCTGTGTGCTATGCATCCTGGAAGGAGTAAAATGTATTGCGACTTAAAAGAGTTGTATTGGTGGCCTGGATTGAAGTGAGAGGTAACAGAAGTTGTACGAAAATGTCTGACTTGTCAGCAAGTGAAAGCTGAACATCAGTTACCTTCTGGACTTTTACAGCCACTGAAAGTACCACTTTGGAAGTGGGAGAGGGTAACCATGGATTTTGTGAGTGGGTTACCCTTGACACCGTCGAAGAAGGACTCGATTTGGGTAATTGTGGATAGATTGACCAAATCTGCTCATTTCATACCTGTCCGCACTGATTATTCACTTCAGAAGTTAGCCAAATTGTATGTGGCAGAAATAGCGCGACTTCACGGAGTGCCAGTGTCGATTATTTCTGATCGAGATCCTAGATTCACATCTCGATTTTGGCAAAAGTTGCATGAGGCATTGGGTATGCAGTTGAACTTTAGTATAGCCTTTCATCCTCAGACTAATGGTCAGTCGGAAAGGGTTATTCAAATTCTGGAAGACATGTTGAGGGGATGCGTTATCGACTTTCGAGGTAGTTGGGAGGATTACTTACCGTTGGCAGAGTTTGCATACAACAACAGCTATTAGGAAAGTATTCAAATGGCTCCTTATGAGGCACTGTATGGGCGAAGATGTCATACACCTAGTTGTTGGACCGAGTTGGGTGAACGACAGGTTCTTGGACCTGAGTTGGTGGCAGATACTGAGGATAAGGTTAAGTTGATTAGAGACTGGTTGAAGGAAGCATCTGATAGACAGAAGTCATATGTAGATTTGAAGCGCAAGGAAATTGAGTACTTTGTGGGTGATATGGTCTTCTTGAAGGTTTCGCCTTGGAAGAAAATATTAAGGTTTGGGAGGAAAGGCAAGTTAAGTCCACTGTTCATTAGGCCTTATCAGATTCTTAAGTGAGTGGGTCCAGTGGCTTATCAGTTGGAGCTACCTCCAGAGTTGAATAGGATTCATGATGTCTTTCACGTCTCCATGTTAAGGCGGTATCGTTCTGGCCCTACTCATGTTGTGCCAGTTGCAGAGATAGAGGTCCAAACAGACTTGACTTTTGAGGAAGAGCCTGTGCAGATTTTGGATCGAGATGTTAAGATTTTGAGGAGGAAATTAGTTCCGCTAGTAAAGGTGATGTGGCGTAATCATGGCAGAGAGAAAGCTACTTGGGAGCCAGAAGTGGCGATGGGTCAAAAATATTCTCATCAGTTTGATTCAGGTAAAATTTCGAGTACGAAATTTCTTTAAGGAGGGTAGAGTTGTAACACCCCAATTTTCGGGTTTTCTGTGTTTTTGTGATTTTTAAAATTTCTGTGTGTTCTGGTTGGTTAATATATATTTTAGTAGGTTAGTGGGCCTTCGGAAGGCCCAAACTTAAGTTCAATCCGTGGTAGTCTTCGGAATTTTAATTTTATGAACAGGTGATGCAATTGGCGTTTGGGATTTTAAGAGTAAAGGGGTAAAATATGACACAAAAAGGAGTGTGGTGTAGTGGCAAGGTGGCGCCACTTAGGGGACAAGGAAGTGACGCCATAGAGGAAGCAAGGGGTCCAAGGTTCAAGTCTTGGCTCTTGCAATATATTTTGGTTTTTCTTTTCAATAAATCTGGAAGCAAGTAGATACGCTTTAAAGTTTAATGTGTTGGATTTATGACACAAATGAGTTGATGGCCTAGTGGTGGTGGCGTGAGTTAGCATGTGAGAGGACTTTGGTTCGAATCCCTTGGCACGCAAAGGTTGATTATTTTGCTATGTTGGGACGGTAAGAGTTGGTGTTGGTTTTAAACTCTGGTGATGGAGGGATCCCACATCGGGAAGCTAACATAAGAGTAGATGGAGAGCTGGTTTTAAATAGAGCAAACCATGAGGAGAGTAGGCATACCCTTCTTGGCTGATCCATTTCGCTTTGTGACGTGTTCGTTTGGGTTGGGCATCAGCTAAGAGTGTTTGAAGCGCGGATTAACTGCAGTCTCCTAACAGGTGTGCATTTCTCACTACTCTAGCTGTAGGATGGCTACTTCGGGCTGCGATGGCCCGAAAGGAACCATGTGGGCCTACGGGCCCAATTGTATAAGTTGTTTGATTGTGTAGTAAATATTGGACTAGGCCAGGTGAATCTCATATCTGTGGCTAGATTTGGGCTAAAAGGGCTACACGAGCGTATGGGCCCATTTGGGCTGAGAAGGGCTTTAGGCCCATTCGTATTGTTATCCCTGTTTAGAATACTTTAGTTTACCAAATCACCAAAATACCCCTGATTTGTAAAATTACCAAAATACCCTTGGTTTACAAAATTACCAAAAATCCCTAGTTTGTAAAATTACTGAAATACCCTCGATTTGTAAAATTACTGAAATACTTTTTACTTGTAAAATTACCAAAGTACCCTCGGTTTATAGAATTACCGTTTTACCCTCGATAGACAAAATTACTGAAATACCCCTGTAGGGTAGAATTACCAAAATACCCCTATAGGGTAGAATTACCGAAATACCCCTGTAGGGTAGAATTATTGAAATAGCCCTGTAGGGTAAAATGACTATTTTGCCCCTCGTGCGTAAATGACTAACTTGTGTGATGATTGGGTTAGTTAACGTGGATTTATGTTAGTTATCGTTAATTCGTAAGTCTAATGTGTTAGTGATCGATTATAGGATTATCGCGTGGGAGATATCGTCGTCAATCGTCATCAACTAGGTGTGTAAACGACACCCTCCCTTAGATTGAATCGTTAAAAGCTGAAATATCGAAACGTTGGTATTTTGTGAACTCGCGAGCGTGCGAGCACTCGTGAGACAGTTGTTAATGAATATGGTGCATTTGGATGATTAGAGTGCAGAGTGTGCATTTTCGTGCACAACGGTATTTTTGGGCTTAATGGGTTGAAAACGGGCCAATGGACCAACAGGCCCACTTTGGTAAAAAGACGAGGTAAGTACTTCTGATTACTTGGTAAACGTTAGAATAAGCATGAAGCCTTAGCAATAGGTATTACTGAAATACCCTTATGCATGTAAAATTACGATTTTACCCCTAGGGTTATTTTTTCAGAAATACCCCTAGGGTTATTTCTGTTGGATGGGACATGGGTTTATATTGATGGAGGAAGCGTTCTGGCAGCCTCGCTGCAATCTGGTGGCCTCGCCACATATATCTGTTCTGGTGACTTCGTCACAATATTTGACAGCCTCGCTGCAATCTGGTGGCTTCACTACATATATATATCTGTTCTGGTGGCCTAGCCACAATATTTGTATCTGGTGACTTCATCACAATAACTGGCAGCCTCGCTGCAATTTCTGTGGTGTGTAGTAATTGGATGGGTCAAGTAGTCTCCCCACATGGTGTAAGGCTGGTACGGGGGTGTTATGGATGGCTCTGGGTTGGGATTTCTGCATTCATGATATATTTGTTCTGTATCTGCTATGGGCCTATGGGTTTCATTCTGATTTCTGCACTAGGCCAAGGCCCAGATAAGTCTGACTCTGAGGTTTGATCTGTTTTGGGATATGGTTGGGTTATGTTACACACTGAGTTTACCGAACTCACCCTTTATTTTCATCTCTGCAGGAAATCCCCAACCATAGTGAGCTTGGAGCTGTGAGGGATTCGGAGTGGCCACATCATTTGCAAAGTTGGTTTTTCTAAGTTAGTTTATTTTTATTATTTTTATATTCTGATTTAATTTTGGGTTTTAAGTTGTAATAAGGCCGCTATTTAAATCTCTTTTTTTCCGCTATGGCTTTATTTTCTGATTATATTTATACTATGGTGAAACTGCTAGTTTTAGGTTGCGCGGGTTTTCAAATTAATGAACGTTTTCAAGACTCAACAAGCACAACAAATGGATAGCCTAAAGATTGATAAACTGGCTTTTCATTCAACCGCTGTTTTTACGAAGACCACCCCAATCACTTAAACCAGCGAATGCATACTAAGTCGTAAGTCCATGTGACACGTCAGATCTGGCCATAGCGTCTGGGCCAGGTTTGGGGTGTTACACTTAGCGCTTAAAACATTACTGGGGAGATAAAATTGAACGGGATCAAGTCTCGTTCATTTTATCAGATGATTAATTTTTCTTGTTTTCCTTTCTAAATAAATGATTTAGGGTATATTTTCTGGATTAGTATGTTTTAATAAATTTTGTCTAGGAGATTGAAACTTAAGCGGGACCGCTTGTGACCCCTCCAATCTTTCCTGGAATTGATTTTAACATAATTTTATGAGAAATTATTCCCTAAATGGAAAAATAAATTTTTAGTTTTTCAAAGAAAAGAGTCAATTTTGATCCAAGTTTTAAATTACAACTCAATTTCAAATTTTCTTTAAGTATAGGTACTTAATTGAATTATTTTCAAATTTTGGTTGCTCTTTTTGAAAATATTAAAAATTAGATGTCTCTTTTTGTAAATATTTTTAAATAATATATATTAATTATTATCAACTTTGCATAGAATTAGGATTAATTTAAATTTGATCATATTTTATTTAATAAGTATTTATCTATAATAAATTAATAGCAAGTAATAATTTAATATGCATTATATTAATTATTAATTGTTGTTAACTCCATGTAGAATTAGAACTTAGAATATTTTAAGTATTAAATTGTTCTAAAAGTTCTAATTAAACTCTTACTCCTCTCATTATAAATTTCACCCACCTTTTCCATTTTTTTCACTCATCCCTCAATCAAACCTAGCATCCAAAACCTACCAAATCACCTAGTGCCACAACTCCCAACTCCCTAACCACAACCCCGCCCGACAACCCCATTCGGCCAGCAGCTTATGTGCACACCAGCAGCTCACGCTACTACTGCTGCTTGCTCCAGACAGACTCTCACGCACCTGCTTACGCGTGCCAACACACCAGCCTTGATGTTCGCTTGATAGTGTCGCCTGCTACCTGCTTGCTGCCCATCCACGCAGCACACACATATCCTGCTACTCCCTAGCGTGTCGCTGCTACCTTGCTACCCGCACCACACCATCAAGACACCCTACAAACATCCTTAAACCGACCTGTTTTGCTTTAGATTTATTTTCTTTGAGTTTTTAACTTTTATAAAAAGGTGGTAAGATAAATTTTTCTCCTAAATTTTACTTAATTAATTAAAATTTCAATTTATTGAATTATTAATATTTTATGCTGATTAAATTTTTTAGAAAATATTTGTTTTCATCTTATGTTCAGGTTAATCATGCCTCGCAAGAGAACTCGTGGTTCTACTCAAATTGACGAATCACAAAATAAATTCCACTGTGAGGAAACCAAAGCGAGATACGAAAGTATTTTCAAGAATCAACAATGCATCCAGAGAAGGGATTTACACTGAAAGAAAGCAACTATATTGATTTCATGGCGCACATTCGACAAGTTGCTGAAGCTCTCAAATGGGACTTGTTTTGTGAGAAAGACCTAGTGTAGATGAGGAGTCAGTTCATGAATTTTATGCGAATTTAATCTCAAGCGAATTGACGGAAGTATCTGTTCATAAAATCAAGCTACTAATAACCTCAAACGCTATAAATGAATTCTTTGAATTACTTGAATTCAAAAATGACGAATATTCTTCCTTGATGAGCAATATTGAGTCTAAAAATCTGCAAGAAATTCTTGAGGAACTTACAGTTCCAGGTTCTAAGTGGATTGTGTCAAAGCAAGGAGTTCACACTTGTCGCAGAGAATATTTGACACCACTAGCGAAGGTATGGTTCTATCATTCGAGTCATCCTTATGCTTATTTCACATGGGATTACAATTTCATTAGAACGAATGGTCTTATTATACTCTATTTTAACTGGAAAGACCATTGATGTGGGAAAAACCATCCTAAGAGAAATGTGGGATTGTGCCGCTAGACGTTCTGGCGCAACTTACTTCCCCTTTATAATAACCATTTTGTGCTTGAAAGCTAAAAATTCTTGCAAACATAAAGAAGACAGGGTATAGCCAGGGTACAATCACAGATTGGGACCTTAACCGAGTAGCTAGAGACTCTGTTCTATAGCAACGAGTTGAAGAAAATGAGGATCCCAAAGAAGAAGAAGAAGATCCCATAGAGATTGAACCGATACAATCAACTGAAATTCTTGATAAGGTAGAACAAATGGAACCAATAACCAAACTTGACGTTGCAACTTCAAGGTTTAAGACTCAATCACCTCACCCAAATCTTCGAGATGAGCTGTCAAAGTTGATGGACATATGCAACATATGCAGTGGCAGCAACAAGCTTACTAGAGATATTCAAAAATACGGGATGACTCAATGAGAAGTCCTCTTACTAAAATATAAAATGACCAATTTATTTTTGAGCTTGAGTTTCCAGATTTCATATTTGAACCATGGAGTCCACAATCGAAGAGGGAGCAAAGTGATTCATACAAAAACAAAGAAAGTGGAGCAAAGGATGAGTCGAATTCAGAGGGATCTTCAAATAAATAAAAATAGGGGATCTTGACTTTATTTTATTTCTGTTCTTAGGTTATTTAATATTTTAGGATTAGGTTTTACTAGGAATTTTTATCTTCGCATAATAAAACAAGAGGTGGAATTCATAAATAAAAAATGAACAGGTCGCAAGGTGCGAAGTGTGGCAATAGTTATATACATGTCTAGGATTGGATCTAGTGAGAGCTTGGTACTTAAGCAGTCAAATTGACTTACCTACTCTTTTTTTGAATCCTACCTGGTGTATAGTATTTATTCACTTTTAAAAAATGAGGACATTGTTCATCTTAAGTAGGGGAACATAAAAATTGAAATTTTTTCCACTCAGAATAAATTTTTCTTTCAGTTATGATTAGGTTATATTTTGTTCAAAGATTTGAAAATTTGTTAAGTATGCTAAACTTCAGTATGAATAAAGTTCGATTACTTCAATAATTGTTATGTTAATTGAAATATGACATAAATGTATTTTTAATAAAGCATGTAAATTGTAACATAAAATTTTTAGTTCCATAGGAAAGTTTGGCATGCATGAAAGTTTAAGTCTCTAAAATTGACTTAGTAGTTTCTTGAGGCGAAATGCTAGGAAGCATGGGAAGTTGAAAATGATTTAGGCAACTTTTGTTTGGATCGTTTGAGCCTTTCAAGCAAACCATGATGAAATTTTATCCCCTGAAACCCAACTTTGAGACTATATGGCCTAATTTTATTGGAACCCTTGCAATATTTAGCCATCACTTTTCTCGTAATTATCTTTAAATTGTCCCAAACACTAGACTCAGTACTATTCAAAATGTTCCTTGAAAATAAGTTTGGGAGAGTTGAAAAGAAGTATCAAATGCTCAAAATTGTAGTATATATAATAAAATGTTCATGTAAAAAAAAAGAGCATATGTACTTGAAAGAAAATAGATGTACAAAAGAACAAGTGAAAGCAAAGTAAGTTGTTGTATTGAAGATAATTATTCCGAAGGTTCGATTGAAGCTGAGTCTAGGGTTTTTAGCCTAAATTTGCCTATCTTTTACCCACCCCTAGCCTAGCCACGTTACAACCTTTTTAAAAAACCTATTGATTTAAGTTTCTATGCTACCTACATTAGTGGAGAGAAATTGCTATGTTCAACATATGAAGGCATAAGTTAAACTTAATGATTGCAACTTTCTTGAATAAGGGAATAAAATCAAATTGGTAGGAATTTAGCATGTCTTTATTGAGAAAGTACTTAGTCTATTTTTGCTATCATTATAATAATTGAGATTAATTTCAATGATATGTATACATAAGTAGCATAAGTATCAAATTTCTTGTTTTTGAGCATAAGTATACTTAAATCATGATTTTTGGGAAGAATGTTGTTCTGGAGAAAGTTTTCAATGGTGTTTTCAAGAAATTCTTTCTAAATTTGTGAATTACTCAGGACGAGCAATGAATTAAGTTTGGGGGTGTGGAAACACGAAAACATACACACTTTTTCATGCCCTTTTTTAACTCAAATTCATGCAATTTTGGTAAAATTCTTATCAAAAAATATTTAATTATTATAAAATAATTAAATTGTACTTAAATTATTAACATGTTGAATTTTACGTAATTTTATAATAAATTTTGATTAATTTTAATTAATTTTCATTTTATAGAGTTACTATTAGTTAACTTATGACACCAACTCAATCAATGACATTATCAACGATTTAGGTGAAAAACATATGTAATAACATTGAAATGTATAAAAATATTAAAATATATCTTTGGTTGTAATGTAAAGAAAATTTTTATAGATGTTAGTGGCTCATGTGTTCCAAGTTCAACATTTGCGAAATTCTTATTAGTTTTTTTAAATAAGAAAAAGAAAAAACTACCCTGTAATAATCTAATTTATTAAAAACATGCAAGGTTATTTTGATAATTTCATTGATTGAGTTAACTCGTGACACCAATTCAATCACACACTTAAATAATAATATAAATAAAATTGTTTATTATTATTATTTTTAAGTATTGTGATGGAATCATAGATGTATTAAACTATGAGCTTTTAATGTATTTTATGTATGTTATACCTACACCATGTACCCCAACACATGTTGTTCAATAGAGTTGGTCCTTTAACGAACTGTGTGTCTGGCGAACCTAACTAAGCTAGCGTACCTTCCACTCTTTACCATGGGCAAACCTGTGTCTGGCGTGTCTCATACAGCATCACACCTTAGATGGACATATATAGGATGCACATGAGAAGTTCAAAATCATTGATTGTCTAGTTGTCTTAAGACGTCATATCCTAGGATGTCACATCATCATCACTGTTAGGGAACATAATCAGATCTCAATGTTAATAATCTCTAAACACGTAGGTAACCTTATCTTCCACCATTAAAAGGCCCATGCAATAGCTCATAAGACACTACTTCCCCCCTTCTACTAAATTTGACCACAAAAAAATCGACCCCGTTTTTAGTAGCTCTCTACCTATTCTTCAAGTGAACCAACACTCAAACCACAACTTCCTTCCCTTGTTAATCTAACTAGTTAACATTGGTGCAATGAGCATGGAGGACCATGAGCAACCCAAATACTACCATCCCTTTTGTTAGTATACTTGTAATAGTCTACTCAACGTAGATTATACTAATATGTCGTTGGTGTATAATTGAGTAAGCTAGGTAGAAAAACAGTGAATTGTCCATTAGTGTTTGGATGGTGTATTGTATGAATTTGATAGTACGCCCTTGTGGGGGACACCATGTTGAAATTTTCCATTTGGTGAACTCTAAGGTTTGGTGAACTCTAAGGTTTGATGAACACTTTTATGAGATGATTTGCCAACCCTATATGTTCTGGGCGAACTGGTTAGTTCACGGAGCGATAGAATTATATTACGAGGAAATGATAACTCGATGAGTATCATTAGAGTTTAGTTGAGACCTAGTTATAATTGAATTAAAATACTATAGATGGTAGCTTGATATGTTTAGGTAGCCGAATAACTTGCTTAGTTGGTTGCTTAAGTGCACAAGCAATGTTTTACCACTCTGATTTAGTGGTAGTAGTTGTGTTTCATAAAATATTAGCCTTCAAATTTTGTTAAGCAAGTTTAGTTTCAGATTTCAAGGGTGATAATGGGATGTATGACCTTCCTTTCACTATTTATGCTATAAAAGGATGCTATAGTCGGGCATGTCTCACCTTTGTTTTCTTTCTATGTTCTTCCCTACATCTCTAAGAATTTTTAAGTTATTTTCGCTAGAGGAGACGAGGAAGGTTTCCAGAAACTTGTCAAAATGCTATTGATAAGTACCAACTGATTGATAATTTTTTGAGAAACCCTTGGGTTGATGTTGAGGGAATTTAAAGACATGGTCTAATTTTAATAGATAAATGGTCTGATAGTTATGATTTTTTCTTATTTAGCTCAAGATGATAGTGAAGGTCCGAGCAATTAAGGCAAATGACCAGTAGAGTAGATTTTGTCTGAAAGTTTCTGGTGAGTTCCTTCGTACTTCCTTTAAGTTACGAAAATTCTATGGTCTGTGAGTTGTGTGTTAATCAAAGTTAGGGCAATGTGTTGTTAATTGATGTGTGAGTAATAAACCAGTGTTGTATGTGTGAGCATGACCATGGTCTAGGTGAAAATACCCACTTTTTGTGCGAGCCCAGTACCCGACTATCTATGACATGTGAAATGTGGAAAAAAGCTTTATTTGTGATGCCTTTGGTAAGACGACTTTATTGCAAACCAAACTGGAAGATTACGACCCGACCTTACTGGAGAACACATGTTCAATTTAACAAGGAATATGAATATAAATATGATTATCACTAGTGTGTGATTCTAATTTTTGAAATATAGGTCCGGGGCTAGAACAAGGTTGGGTCATAGTACATACATGATTGAGAGAAGTATGCAAAAGTCAAAATTCTCTCATAGTTACCATGAAAATGTCACCCAAAACTCATATGCGACTACATCTTGTCACCCTCAAAGAAAAGCCATAGCTGATTTGCATGTCAAAACAGGGATACAATGATCCCTTTAAATTGGCTTAGATTAGAGTTCTATCACACTAAAATATCACTAGAATAATCAACGTCCAACTAGGAGAAGCAGTCCTGCTTGAAGTCTAATACGTGGCTGCATAACTTAGAGAAATCACCGTGGCATCCTGACGTCCCATGCATGCTCGTCACGACATCGCCGCCATGTTCGTTTAGTGTTTTATCGCAACGTCGCTTGTATTCATGTCACTACATTGATTCTATTTTACCTCTTCTTTGGTAAATCGTTGAATGCCTTTCTAAATGCCTGCGAAATGTATAAAAAATATGAGGCACACCCCACAAACCTCCATCTTGACTCGTTTTTACCACGCCTCCTTTTCCATGCCCCGTTTTAGGCTAAAATCAATTTTCACAAAATGTCAACCAAGTTTGAACCATGCTCAAACTTGGAAACTTAAAGATTTCTAGTCGTTAACTTAAAGTTTTATAATGCAACAAGGGCTAATAATACCCAGACATGAGAGAAAGCATCAACTCTCTCCACCTAACTATAATCCTCTAAGACCAACCTTACCTCAAACAGTCTATGAACCATTCAAGTCATAAAAACCAAAAGGAGATTAGATTCATCTCTAGACCAGGCAAATGCCTGACATCTGACATGACTCCACCTTCAACTGGATTATGTATAGAGTAAGGGATAATCAACCTTATGCTTGGCCACATCAACTACCTCTGTAATTATCCAAAACTGTCAGAAACTAAAATTTGTGACCCGTCAAACTTCTCGATATCCAAAATTGTTGTTGTGTCACCGAAATGAGTCAATCTGCAAAAGCTAAACCTTGGCTCTGATATCAATTTGTTGGGAACCAACCTGTATAAATGATGAAATAGTAAAAATGGAGAAAAACGAAGACAAATATTTTACGTGGAAAACCCTCAAAGAGGGAAAAACCATGTACAAATGAGGCTTTGACTTTTCACTAATTGAATAAACAAAATAGAGTTGTAACGTTCCCAACTTGGCCTAGACGTTAGGCTCGAATTTGAAAGATTACATTTGTAGCATCTTGCCCGGCGAAGTCTTAGTGTTTGAATACTGTTTATAAGAGTAAGGCATATCGAATATGTTCTGAGTAGGTAAGCATTGAATTCGACTAAGTATAAGAATTTTTTGAGTGTGCCTTTGGGCAAAGTCTGTATTAGGCGAGCTTGGTGGTTGGGTAGACTCTTCAGAAGAGTATACGCCACCGCAGCTATTAGACAAATCGTTAGGCCCTTAGTGTTAATACCTTAATTTGAAAAGAACCATATGCTTTATTATTATTATTATTTATCCTGGTTGAATAATTTGGTTAGACGAATGAAAATTTGGCTAGAATAAGACTAAGTTTCTATAGCATGTCAGACTTGCATTTATGAAGAGAGAGAAGTGCTTAATCATAAAGAACGAGGGAGTTGGATAGAAATCAGACTTATCCGCTAAGTTTCCTTTCCGTGTATATTTGGATAAAACTAGTGTGGCTTCCTGAGCAAGTTTTATGCTTTCTTTGGCAACCATATTTTCTTCCTTAGCTTTCTATAAAATTTTCTCTTGAAAAATCCCAAACCTAAGACTTGCCTGAAGCTTTTGGGTTTGCTATACTCAGTCAACTCCATCGTCACTTAGTACCTTCTCAAGATACTCTTGAGGGTTCTTGTGACAAAAGCTTTGGTCCTGCTGTTTGAACATTTCTACATTTTCTGATGAGTTCCTTCTTGCTTCCATGTAGACATGATCATAGGCTGGGCTACCTAAACCAACCCAAAATCTAGTCCAAAAAATAGACTTGGACAAAAAATAAGGCTCGTTTTTCTAAACGGGTCGGGCCTCGAGCAAAGTTTTTTTGGCTCGAGCCCAGTCGGACCTTATCTTTATTATTATTATTTTTAATTTTTAGCTTTACCATTTTCCTCCCGTCCCCTCCACCTTATTCCTAAATTAGTTCCAAAACTAAAATCCCTGAGTGCCTGTCGCTCATCGACTCCACCTGTCCAGCACCACTGCCCGTCGTTAATTATCTCCACTCCAGCTACCGTTATGTCTCTCGCTTCCTTTGCCGTCGGTGCCCACCTGGTTTCCGCAGCCGAATCTCCCTAAAATTTCCTCAGCCCTAATTTCTATCACCTGCTTCCACAATTGCAGCAGACTGATAACCCAAACCCAACTCAGGTAAGAAATATCCCTTTCATTTTGGTTGGTTTGGTTAACTATAATCAATATTGTTTTTGGTCACTGAGAAAATGAAGGATTTTTTTTTAAAAAAAATGGGGGTGTTGTTAATGAACCAAAACACAGTTATCTCCTTTTCAATTTCTTCCTTTCCTTGCTGTCTCCTCTCCCACTGAACCCAACTACATTAATTTAAAACCAAAACACATACACTCGAACTTCGTGGTGTCTCTCTAACATTAAGCAATGCAAAACCTGAAAAACTTCCATGGATCTTTACGACACGGCCAATGTTTTTTCATCAAAATCAAAGTTTTAGACCCTTAAAATGCTTCTAAAATCATGGGTTAAATCCTTATCCAGGACTTGGCTGATAGGGATTTGTTACAATTGAATCATTTATTTAATTGGTTTTAACTCAACTTTCCCCTTTTTTTCCTTCATTATTCTTATTGAAATGAAAATCTCCACTCACCACCATCAAAACCTTAAGTGGAAATTGTGTTAATCTGTCACAAGCTAAAAGCCAAAGAAGATAAATTCAAAAGTAAAATTCTTGAGGCTTAAGTTTCCCATTATGATTTGTGTTGTTAAGATGTCAGTTATGATTATGGTGAAAGGGTTCATTTTGAAAACTCAAAGCAAAATTGTTCAATGCTACTTTTATTAATAGTATTTTTATTTCTTGTAGTTTTAGGTATGCTGAGCAATGAAAACACAAGTATAAGGCTATAATAAGCCTTGATTTCATCTACTCAACTTGTTTATATTATTACAATCATTTTTAAGATAGGTATGCTATCTCTCTTGAAATAATCACTAATTGAAAAGATAAAGTGGCACCTAACCTTATCAAATTGTCCAATTGAACTAATAGTTAATAGTTTGATTGGTAATATATAACGAATTTTAAAATAAATTGTTATAAATCGATAAAAAAATAATGATTCAATCGGTTGAATAAGTTAAAAAATTTTATTTAATTATTATTAAACTGATAGTACAAAAGGTTGAAAAGAAAATTTGACTAGTTCAATCAAAGTAACTTTATACTCATTTAAAGTAAAGCAGTGTGTATTGCGACAATAAAGTAGCAATATCTATTTCTCATATTTTTTGTTTTTGTTTTTCTTTTAAAATGACAAAACTAAAACATATTGAAATTGACTTTATTAAATATAAATTGAATAGTTACTAAAAAAAGCATAAGAAAGAAATAGTTGGGTGTTGGTTTGGAAATGGTTTAGAATTTAGATAAATTCTTTGAAGGTCCATTGTTATAGAAGAAAAGGTTAAAATGTGCTATTGGTTCTTATATTTTTCAGAATTTGAGATTTATTAACAAAGTTAATGATTATTATGAGAAATTTTGACAGAAAGTTAATGCTACTAGTTCTCAAAATGCAACCGTTTTTGCTTTTCTCCCTCTCACTCTCGTTTGTTTTAAGGCATTTTTTTCTTTTCATTAATATAGTCTACCTATTTTATTGTGTTGTAAAAATATTGAAAATATTTTGGTTTATCTTTGAAATTTGATTAACTCCTTATCTTTAAAGATATTTTAGTTTATTTTGATTTCAAGACTTGAGTTTTTATGACTATGGCTAGTTCTAACACTCCTGTACTTGTGGACGATGGGTTTAATGAATATGAAAGTGCTCTCAAACGTCAAAAATCTACTACTTCAAAGGTGTAGGATGAAATGACAAAGCTTGAATGTGAGAATAAAGAGGAATTGAAGGCACAATGTAATCACTGTAAGAGTATCTTCTCTGCCAAATCTTCTAGTGGAACCTCTCACTGAAGACATCATTTGAATAGCTACTTGAAAAAAGTTAATAAGGACAATACACCATAGCCACTCAACCATCCTTAAGAGGTGATCCATCTATAAAAAAACTACAAGTTTGATGTTGATGAGTGTCGTCGAGCTGTTTTTACTTTTCTTGTGTGTGGCAAGCATTCATTTAGGACACTTGAAGAACTGAGATCTAGATACATGATGAGAATTTCTAGTCCCAATTCTAAGAATATAAGTAGACATATAGTTGCCAGGGTTGTCTTAATATATTATGCAAAAGAGAGAGATCATGTTAAATAAGAGTTAGCTAAAGCTCCTGGTTTAATTTGTCTTCTGATAATTGGAACTTGGAGCATACTAATGATGAATATATTTGCATTACTGCTCATTGGGTTGACAAAGATTGGAAGCTACAAAAGAGAATCATAAGGTTTAAAGCTTTATCTCCTCCGTATGATGGTTTGAACACAGCAGATGAGCTTGTTTTATGTTTATCTCAATGGGGTATAGACGAGAAAAATTTTTAGCATCACTTTGGATAATGCTTCTTATAATGATGTTACGGTTTCTTATCTTAAAAATTATTTTCGTGCAAACTGAGCTCTTTTATGTGATGGTGTTTTTTTTAAGTTAGATGTTGTGCACATATATTGAATATTATAGTTAAAGCTAGTCTAAAACTTGTTAATGATGTTGTTGGTAAGATTCGAAATGGAATTAAATACATAAAAAAGTTGCGTCAAGATGTGTGTGTCAGATGAAATTCTACTTATTTGAAGCTTGAATCTTCTCTTTACCATAATATGTGCTAGATTATTGGGGCCAACAAGATAAATATTATTAAATATTTGCACTTTCTAATGAGGAATGGAGAAATGTTGCTATTCTTCGCAAAATTTTGAAAGTCTTTTATTATGTGATTTGTGTCTTTTCTACTTTTAATTATACAACGGCTAATCTTTATTTTGGAGGAGTTTGGAAGGTTCATAAGGTTTTACTTGATACAGTTAAATGTCCTCATTCTTTTTTTAACTCCAATGGTTAAGCAAATGCAAGAGAAATTTAATAAATATTGGGCTGAGTATTCGTTGATATTGTCCTGTGTTGCAATTTTAGATCCTCGTTACAAGTTAAACTATGTGCAGTACTGCTTTACTACAATCTATGGTATTCATCATTCAGATTTTGTACAAACCATTCTTAGCAATCTTAGACTCTTGTTTGATGAGTATGTTAAGAAACTCAAATCCACGTCTTCCTCTTTGGCCCGGAATTCTAATGTTTCGAATAATGATCTAGTTGATTCTAGTTTGCATTAACACAATGTTAATAGTGCTGATTTAGGGGGAGATTATGATGAGAGTGATGATTATAAACAGTACTTAAATGAATCTAGCACTAAGAGTGAAAAGTCACATTTGGACATTTATTTGGAAGAATTGGAGCTTGAGTTGAGTAGTCAAATAGATGTTTTGGATTATCGGACCAAGAGTTCAATTTGATATAATGAGCTTTTATTATTGGCTCGTGATCTTTTGGCAATTCTAATATTTATTGTAGCTTTCGAGTCATCTTTTAGCATGGGTAAGAAAGTTATCACACCTTTGAGGAGTTCATTTAAGCCAAAAACGATTCAAGCCATTGTTTGCTTTGATGATTGGATACGAGTTAAGGGATTTTCAATGGGTAATTATTATTCTCATTTTTTTGTTATAATTTTATAACATTTTATCTGTTTGATTATCTAACTATTTATTCTTATTTCATATTAGAAATTGGTTTAGGAATGATGAGAATGATGATGATGACAATGTTTCTTTGATTGCTTTTTGGGTTACCTTCCTAATTATTGTCAATTTAATTTGGTTTACGATTTATAGCTTGTTATAAAATTAAATATGTTGATTGGTTTATATATAGATATTTTGGTTGGCTGATTACATTTTGCAGGTTTTTGTTGTTGTTTTATTGTTGTTTTGTAGTTTTTTATTGTATTTTTTCATTGTCATTTTTAATATTTTTTGGTTATCGTTTATAATATTATTTGGATATTGTAGAACTTTTGTTTTATTATTAATTTTGTTACTATTTTAGTTGTAACTTGTTACTATTTTAATATAAAAACTTTTTATTGTATTTTCAACTTGTTACTATTTGGTTGATTACTATTTGTTTATTTGTATTTAGGTGCAGGTTTCACACGGCCAAGACACACGCCCGTGTTCTAGGCCGTGTAGCACACAAGGCTGAGACACATGCTCATGTCTCCACCCGTGTGCTCAATTCTGAACATTCTGTTTCTCAAAATTTAGGTGCAGGGGACACACGGCCTAACTACACGCCCATGTACCCGTCCGTGTGTCAACACGGTCTAGACACACGCTCGTGTGGACAAAATAAAGCCATTTCTAGCTTCATTTCTCACCCAAAATCAAATTCATGACCTGCACTTGAAACACACATCCAATACCAACCATTCCAAGTATTCAAGTTAAGCAAACTCTATCATTCAACATGGCATACCATTACATGCATACATGTTCAAATTCTTGCCTTGGTTTAGTCCATATGATAGGCATAATTTGATCAACTACTTAACACATATGTAGCTACCATATTATGAAATTACAAATATATCAAAACAAACCATTACTAGCCATTCCAATGGCTAAATTACAAGCATCATTTACATTTACATGCCAATAAGGCCAATATAACCTATACATGCCATTACAACCATAATTGATTTACCATATATACCGATATAGGCCGACAGATAGTGTGAGTGATCTCCACCAAGCTTCCAATCCAACGAGCTTTCGATTTACTCTAAAACAAGGAAATAAAACTAAGTAAGCATAAAATGCTTAGTAAGTTCGTATAACATGGTACTCACTTACCATTCATTCTATTTTAAGGTAATTACGTAAGGCATAATCAATCATTTTGACCTCAAGCCCTATACACAGTCTCATTTCCCTTGTTAGTCATATATTTCATAATAACATCAAATCATATATGGGCTCAACAACAATCAAATTTCCAAGCAGATATGCTTTCCACAACATGTATTCATTAAGCATGCATAATTCATCTCATTATTTCAAGTATAATTTCATAATAGTTCATTTTGAGTTTAGATCATTTCATATTAGAGCTTTACTCATATTACTCGGAATATCAAGACCACGATTAGCACACTCAAGGTGTATAAGTCTATAATTAAGAATGAAAATTGCAACAGCCCATTTTTAGTCAAATCGGAACAGTGGTTTTGAGACCACAAATCTGAGGTTAAAATATTTAATTTATTATTTTATTAAAGTTTACAGCATGATAGAATTACTGTGTGAAAGTTCCATCAAGAAATTTTACTGTTTGAATGCTTAATTCCATGAAAAGGACTAAATCGCGTAAAGTGTATGTAACACCCCTTACCAATATCCAACGTCGGGACGGATACAGGGCATTACCGGACTAAAACGTAAACATAAATACAGAACCGAGCCATAAATTTCTTTTGAATACAAAACTGTACATACACATGCAACTCGTCCCAATTACGGGCCTACAAGGCCCAAAGCATACATCGGGGGTGGTTCGAGACAAAACCGTAAACTTTAGAAAAAATTTCATAAAACAGGGTCACACGCCCGTGTGGACACAAGGACACACCCGTGTGCCTTTGACACGCCCATGTGCCCTTGACACGCCCGTGTCTACAAGCTGTGTAACTCTCTGTTTATGACGTTAGCATCAATTTAAGATCACACAGCCAAGTCACACGCCAGTGTGGGACTTTTGAGATACAAGCTATCATCACATTTTCAATGAATCATCACAAGTCAATTCTATCAAGGCATATGTACAAATTTCATATAATATGAAGTATTAAACACATAATAATGGAATTGTTGAGTTACTTACACACAAACTTACCTCGGTGCAAAATGTGACAATTTGCGATTTAATCCGCAACCTTGCCTTTTCCTTGGTCAAGGTCGATTCCTCGTCCCTCTTGATCTATAATAGCAAATTTAGCTCATTTAATACACGCACTATTCAATTCAGTCCAAAAATCACAATATGGAAAAATTACAATTTTGCCCTTAAGTTCCACAAAATTACGAAATTGCCCCTAGGCTCGTAAAATGAAAAGTATCCTATTTTTTCATTATTCAAGCATAGCCGAAAAATTTTCTCTCTTATACCAACTCACATTTCTCATTTATTCACACATAGTTTTTACAACTTTTACAAATAAGTCATTTTTATCAATTTCACCAAAAACTACCTAGTAAAAGTTGTTTATCACACATCAGACTTTCATATTCTTCCATTAGACATCAAAGCACAAGCATGTCATTCATGGGTATATTTTTGAACATGAAACCTAGCTCAAACTAAGGGTAGAAATAGCTAAATCGAGCTACGAGTATTTTAAAAATATAAAGAACATTAAAAACGTGGCTAAGATACACTTACTTTTGAGCTTGAAGATGAAAGAAACCCTAGCTATGGCTTCTTGTGATTTTCGGCCAAAGAGGATGAAGATGGACATAATTTTTTACTATTTTTACCTTTTAATTCTTTTAATAACCAATGGACCAAAATGCCCTTCCATTAAAACCTTGATAATTTATCCCTCCTATGTCCATTTTTGTCCATATTGACTTATAATGGTCTAATTGCCAAATAAGGACTTTAAAATTTCAATCTCATCACATTTAAGCCCCTTAATCAACTAGAACACATGTTTTTCACTTGTTGCAATTTAGTCCTATTAACTCAATTAGACACCTTATCCGTAAAATTTCTCATCGATATTTTCACACAGTTATTGAATCACACAGTGGACCTTAAAACTTTATCGATAGGAATATTTCTACCTTGAATTTGTGGTTTCAAAACCACTTCTGTTTAGGCCCTAATTTGGGATGTTACAATTCTCCCCTTTAGGGATTTTTGTCCCCGAAAATCTTACCTGTAAACAAGTGCGGATATTGGTTTCTCATGGCCTCCTCGGGCTTCCATGTAGCCTCTTCTAACCCATGCCTATGCCATAACACCTTCACTAAGGTGATATTCTTGTTTCTCAACTGTTTGACTTCCCAAGTCAAAATCTTGATCGGCTCTTCACCATAAGTCATGTCCAGTTGAATCTCAACCTCTGTCGGTGAAATCACATGTGAGGGGTCTGATCTATAACGGTGCAACATAGATACGTGGAATACATCATGGATCTTTTCCAACTCGGGTAGTAAAGCTGACCAATAAGCTACTGGTCTTATCTTTTGGTGATCTCGTAAGGTTCTATGAAATGAGGACTCATTTTGCCTTTCCTACCAAATCTCAGAACCTTTCTCCATGGGGATGCTTTTAAAAATACTTTATCGCCCACTTTATACTCAATTTCTTTTCTTTTCAAATCCGCATAAGACTTTTTCCTATATAATGCTGGCTTCAAACAATCTCTAATTACTTTTACTTTGTCCTCAGTTTTTTTTGACCAAGTCAACTTCGTGCATCTAATTTTTCTTGAGCTTTGTCTAATACAAGGGAGTGAGACACTTTCGACCATACAATGCCTCATAAGGTTCCATTTTTAGACTCGTCTAAAAACTATTATTATAGGCAAACTCAACCACAGGTAAATTCTTTTCCCAACTACCTTGGAATTCTAATTCTTTTCCCAACTACCTTGGAATTCTAGAACACAACATTTCAACATATCTTCCAAGGTTTGAATCACTCTCTCAAATTGGCCGTCAGTTTGTGGATGAAAGGCGGTACTAAAATTCAATCTCGTGCCCAAGGCTTCTTGCAACTTTTTCTAAAACCACGAGGTAAACCTCAGATCTCTATCTGATATAATCGATAAGGGTACTCCATGAAGTCTCACAATTTCAGAAATATACAATCAACAAATTTATCAAGCGAGTAGTCGATACGTACCAGGATAAAATGAGCCAACTTCGTCAATCGATCAACAATGACCCACACCTCATCTTTCTTACTCGGTGTCAAAGTAAGCCTGTTACAAAATCCATGGTAATTTGGTCCCATTTCCACTCGGGAACCATGATAGGCTGTAATAATCCTGAAGGTACTTGGTGTTCGGCTTTCACCTGTTGACAAATTAAACATCTTGCAACAACCTCGGAAATATTCCTTTTCATGCCGTTCCACCAATATATTTTCTTCAAGTCGTTATACATTTTTGTACTACCGGGGTGTACTGACAGACGACTATTGTGTGCTTCATGCAAAATCTTATGAATCAACTCGGTATCTTTAGGAACGCAAATCCTATCTCAAAACATCAAGCAACCATTAGAATCAATCCAAAAATCAGATTCAAAACCTGACTCACACTGAGCTCTCTTAGCTTGTAAATCTTTGTCATATTTCTTAGTTTCAGAAATTTCTTGAAGAAATATCGGCCTAGCTCTTAGCTCTATTACAACCGTATCGTCATATGAAAAAGTCAACCAAGCATCCATGGCTCTCAAAGGAAACAAGGATTTTTTACTTAGGGCATCGGCGACCACATTCACCTTTCCCGGATGATAGTCGATCATTAACTCATAATCTTTTATCAACTCTAACCATCTCCGTTGCCTAAGATTTAAGTCCTTTTGAGTCATTAGGTATTTCAAACACTTGTGATCGATGAATACTCAGCATGTTTCACCATACAAATCGTGTCTCCAAATCTTTAATGCAAACACAATGGTGGCTAGTTCTAAGTCATGTGTCGGGTGATTTTTCTCATGCAGTTTCAATTGTTTAGATGCATAGGCTATCACTTTACCTTCTTGCATAAGCACACATCCTAATCCATTCAAGGATACATCACTAAAAATCACAAACTCCTTTCCTAGCTTGGGTTGAACTAGCATCGGAGCTTCAATCAACAGCGCTTTCAGTTTCTCAAAACTCTGTTGGCACTTCTCCGTCCACTCGAACTTAACATCCTTTTGTAATAACCTCGTCATTGGAGTCGCAATCATTGAGAACCCTTTAACAAATCGTCTGTAATAACTAGCCAAACCTAGAAAGCTTCTGACCTCCGTCACTGTAACACCCTGAAATATGGCCTAGTCAGAATAATGGTTTTGAGACCATAAATTTGACATTAAAATATTTAGATTATGATCATTATGAGATTTAGAATATAAGAATATGCATGTGGTAAAGTTTCATGAGGAAATTTTAAGAATAAAGTGTCCAATTAGAAAATAAGGACTAATTGAATAAGATGCAAAATTTAGGCTTTAGGGATAATTTTTGTGAAATTGTTTTGGACTATGAATTAGAAGGTCTTAAAGAGAAATTTTTCCAATTTCTAAATTTTTGGAAAAATATGGACATCCAAGGAAATTTTTGTAAGTTTAGTGAACAAGGGCATTTTGGTCACTTGGATATTAAATGAATTAAAAAGGGAAAAAGAGCTAAAAATCAGCTCATCTTCCTCATGTTGCTACCGGAACTTCAAGGGTACCATAGCTAGGTTTTCTTCAACTTTCAAGCTTGATAGTAAGTCAATCCTAGCTCCGTTTTTAATGCTCTTTGTATTTTTGACATCCTTGCAACTTGCTCTCTTCATTTCTACCCATATTTCATGCTAGGGTTTATTTTTAGAAAATTAACCATGCATGAGTTAGATGTCTTTTGATGGATTATGGAAGAATATGATAGTTTAAGGTATGGAGACCAACTTTTGTTAAGTGATTTTGCATGGAAACCCCCAAAAGGACTTATTTGTAAAAGTTTAGAAAATGGGTAGAAAAGTGTGAAATGGAGGAAAGTATGGGCTGCTATAAGTACAAGAAGCATTTAGCTAGGCTTAGGTAACCAAGAAATCACTTGCATTTCATCATACGAGCCTAGGAACTAAATTGTGAATAAGTGAAAGTTTAGGGGTAAAATAGTAATTTTATCAAAGTATGAATTTAGGGTGATTTGAGTAATGTATGAAGTTAATGAGCTAAATTTATTATTATAGATCAAGAAAGACGAGAACTGAATTTTGATAAAGGCAAGAACAAAGCGTTCGAGGCTTAGGCACTATACCGAATATTTTGTACCAAGGTAAGTTGTAACACCCCGTACCCGAGTCCGTCGCCGTAGTCGGACACGAGGGGTTCACAGACTAAATTCGCTTACTATTGCAGTCCATTTTAAATTTTCCAGGCAAGCTGGCTAACTGCGTCACTGTCACCTTAAAAATCATATCTTGAGTTTCACAACTCGAAAATCAGCTTCGTGATTTTTCCCTGAAACTAGACTCATATATGCATCTACAAATTTTTTTCTAGAATTTTTTGTCGGGCCAATTAGTACAGTTTATTAGTCAAAGTCTCCCATGTTACAGGGATCGACTACACTGACCTTTGCGCATTACGACTTGGATATCTCCCTGTACAGGGCTTCAATACTGATGCCGTTTGTTTCTATAGAAACTAGACTCACAGAGGAATCTATACATATATGGAATGACTCCTAATTATCTCTGGTTAATTTATAATTAATTTCCAAAATCTGAACAGGGAATCCAGAAACCGTTCTGGCCCTGTCTCACGAAAACCTAATTATCTCTTAACATACCACTCATATGACCGTTTCGTTTCTTCCATATGAAATTGGATTCATCAAGGTTCATTTAAATAATTTATTCACTATTTAATTCTATTCCTACTATTTTAGTGATTTTCCAAATCTACATCACTGCTGCTGTCAGCATCTGCCTTTAAGGTAGACTTTACCTATTTCATAGTTTCCATGATTCAACTAGCCCTTTTAGCATAAATAGCATAAATTATGATAGTGATTTACCATTCCCATGGCCAATCCTTGTTAAGCATATCCACACCTCTCAATAACGATATCCATACCAAATGATTATAACATTATGCTCAAACATATATAAGCCATTTTCGCATGGCTATCCAAAATTATACAAATCCAAAGGGTCCATGACCCACTACAAAAAGGGTAGTCCTATACATGCCATTTTCAGAGTTCAACCAAAAGTGTACCAAAAGGGCTTTGATAGTGTGGGCGACTTCGACTTCAATAATCCCGAGTCCGATAGCTGACGAACCAAAATCTATAAAACAGAGATTCAAAGAACGGAGTAAGCATTTAATGCTTAGTAAGTTTTAAGCAAGACAAAGTGTTCTCAATCACTATTATTGGTCATTCATTTCAACTGTTCGATGAAGTTAATCTAGAGCTTCATCTCGATCTATAATATCATTAAACGCAACACTTGGCTGCCACATATATACTTTCGAATAATAATGACCTAGATGGTCAAATATTTCCAAGCACATTCTCACATTTGGAGTTATAATATTAATCACATTTACCTACCTCTTTGATACTGATAATTCACCTCGAAATCACTCCACCGATGAGTAAGTAATATGTACCTGAACATCTTGAATACATAATACTTATTTGATGGTAACTTAATGCAGATACTCAATATCAAAGTCTTACTTGAATCCTTGCATTTAGCCGTCGGGTCTTTAAAGCTCGGATATAGTACGAGCACGAAGCCTACGGACATTAATCAGGATAATACTCTCGCATAAAGCCTGCGGGGTTTTAACCCGGATATAGTACTGACACAATTGCCCTTCGGGACTTATCACATATATACACTTTCACATTCATCACATCGGCCATTAGGCCTTATCACATATATACACTTTCACATTCATCACATTGGCCATTCGGCCTTATCACATATATACACTTTCACATTCATCACATCGGCCATTAGGCCTTATCACATATATATACATTCACATCACAATTATCCAAATATACTTCACATATCACATATACTATCATGTATACACTTTGTCTTGGCCGAATCTACATTAATCATTTCCCAATGAATAATTCAATTTCACGCCATACTATCATTTCATATTCGAATACTCATAAACTTACAATTTCACAAATTTTAATATCAAAGATCCATCTAACACTCATGTATCGTTTTACAATATCACGATTTAGAATTCACGTATGGGTTTAATCAATAGCTTATGAGTAACTAAAACAAGTTTTATCCATGTTTACAACAAAATCACATATTCACTACGAGCTGTTTTCCTGAGCAGTAGTCACTAAATTATTTATAACTGGAGCTTCAAAACTCCAAATCACTTTCCGTTAATTTTCCCTGAATATAGACTCATATATCTTCCATCCATAAAATTTTCAGAATTTTAGGTTTGGCCAATAAATACCAGATTTTTCTTAAAGTTTCCCCTGTTTCACTGTTTGACTAATCTGACCACTCTTCACTACGAATCAAATTTCTCATTTTACAGAATTAAAAATGTGTTGTATTTGATTTCATTTGAAACTAGACTCATTAAGGAGTCTAAGCATATAAATTTTATCTTATAACCATTTTTGTACAATTTATAATGATTTTCTAAAAACAGAACAGGGGATTTCGGAGTCATTCTGACACCGTCTCACACAAATTTAAATATCTCTTTATAGGAAATTTCTTTGCTTCCACGGTCTCTTTTATAAGAAACTAGACTAAATAAGCTTTGATTAAATATTTTATTCAGCCTATAATTCCACACCAACAATTTATAGTGATTTTCTAAAATCACGTTACTGCTGCTGTCCAAAGCAAATTATTACAATTTGCTCTTAAATTTCCAAGTCCAAACACTTATGAACTTACGATTTGAGTTTAAGACATATCATGGCCACATCATATCTTATTAAATCAACTCATTATGTCCTATTATGACTGAATTTACTCAACGTTTAATCACTTAAAACTTACCTCGGATGTGGTCGAACGATTTCGGCGGCTATTCGATCACTTTTTCCTTCCCTTTATCGGATTTAGATCCCCTTTGCTCTTGAGCTTAATTTAAACAAATAAATTCATTTAATATTTTCACTTGGGCAATTCCATTCAATACATGTATGTCATACAATTTAAGTACAATGACCTTGCTCAATACTATTTAAACATCATGCATTACCGAACTTCATCAACACCATCTAACTTCATATAGAAACACATATCGTCCTAGGTCGGTACACAAGTCAAATGCATCATTTAAATTGTCAAAGTCCACAATTTAGTCATATTTCTCTATCATAGTTTCTTCACTTAAACCGAATTAACAAGCCCATATAGTCCTTGGCCGAATGCTATTTAACCCAAGTCATCAAGAATTTCATTATTTAACACCTTAGATATCCATAGCTAAATAGGTTATTTGTACATACATATATATACATAAGTGCATAGATACTATGTTACTAACAATTATTTCCTTGCTTAGCAGCCGAACCAATATACACATTACTTCATATCTATCCGTCACGTTTTCTCTACTTAAACCGAATAAACTTGCACATAAGGTCCTTGGCCGAACCTCACTAAAACAAGTCAACCAAAATCTTAGTATTTATCTTGTGTATAACCTTATTTACCTTCCAAAAATCGCAAAAACATCAAACTCTTAATGTTTATGTACAAGGCCGAATCTTAGCATGATCCAACCTCCAACTCATTCCTTTCAACAACCAAAACCGAATGCTCAAGCCATCACCGAGATTTCAAAATTTTGTCATGGTTTGTGTAAGAAATTTGCTAATTAACTAGAAACAAGTTTAAAACTTAAGAATTTAACACAACATACTAACCTCCCCTTAAGCTCAAGGTGACCGAAACCTCTCCTCTTCCTCCTTTCAAACCGGCCAAGAAGAACCAAAGGATGAAGCCTTTCTCTTTTTTTTTTCTAGTTTCGGCAAAATGGGGGAACAACCACACACTTTTTTTTTGTTTTCATCATATTCCCTTTCATTATTTTATTCCCATGCTCCTTATTTTATCATACTTCCCATGAAACACTAACTTAACATGTTTATGACATGTTCTTGCCCATCACACTTGGTCTACCATACTTGTCATGGCCGGCCACTACTAATTAGGGGGGGAAATTGACATGCAAGTCCCCCCTTTTTATTTCATGCACTAATAGATCCTTATGCTTTGACCTATCACATTTCAAAATTTTCTCACATAAGTCCTATTTGATAAAATTCACTTACTATTAACAAAATTCAAACATGAAATTTTCACACATGCATATGTACATATAATGAGCATCAACTATGACGGTTAATTATCTTTATGACTCGGTTTAGTGGTCCCGAAACCACTTTCCGACTAGGGTCACTTTAGGGGTGTCACATAAGTACTCGTGCAAATAAATACTTTATTTGACGTTTTAAATGTTCAAATGATATTTAGATAAATAATATGTTAATTGGTTACTTTGTTGCTTTAATGTGTTTTGATGTTTTATTTTATGTTACAAGTGTTGCCATGCTAATATTTGTATTTGATAATGTCATATAATATGAGGCCAACATTCCGAAAATGTCTGACAAAGAGACAAAAGTCTTAAAACCCCGTTTGAACTTAGGAATAGGTAAGGATACAAGTGACATGTCACTAGGATAGCTATGTATTTATGAGCTCATTTGATGGCATGATACATGCTAGGTCCGGGAGCTTGTGTAGCCCTGTCGAGAGGCATGTAATTATGTGGTACACGGTAGGTCCGAGAGTTTGTGTAGCCCCATTAAGAGGCGTGATTATATGATGCATGCTAGGTCTGGGTGTTTTTAGGTAGCCCTGTTGAGAGGCGTGCTATGTTATGTTATTGCACTTCGGTGCATACGTATCTGAGTATCATGTTCATTATTCCAAATGTTCAACGGGTAATACACATGTATACTCTTATGACCACAATGATTAATGGCAATGCATGTCTTTATGTAATATCTTTGAAAATATAGATCATACGATTTGATGGAAGATTTGAAATAGTGACAAAGATATAAATAATATTCTAAAGTCTAAATAAGATTTACTTTATTTGTATGTGTACTTACTAAGATTATATGTAACACCCCGTACCCGAGACCGTTGCCGGCTACATATATATATCACCAAACAAATTTTTATTCACATCTCTATAATTGATCATAATCGGAAATTATAAACAAATCAACTAGTTTAGCATTCAAATTCTTCTAATCATTCCTCAATCACTTACTCAATGAACAATAATCCAAGCACATCAAAGCATAGTCGAATGTATCATTCTTTTTAAATTCATATTCGAACACTCAATTAAATACTTACAATTTAGCACTAATTTGGCATTTCAACATAGCCAATTGTCATTAAGCAATTAAGCCACAAATATTCAATTTTACCAAGCTCAACTCATCTATAATCAACCCTCAATACACCTAAGCATCAAAAACAACATCAAAGAAATACAAACATCCATGACCGAATGTCATCTTCATAAATTTACAAAAACATTTGCCATGAGTTAGCTTCTATACTTGATGACCACTCCAAATATACAAAGACTTTCAATGAAAGAGCATTAACATACCTCTTCCTAAACATCAACCAACCCATCATGAAGCAAGAAAATCCTCTTCTTCTTCCTTCCTCAAGTCACGGCAATAGGGGGAGCAAGGATGAGACAACTTTGTTTTCATCACCCCTCCCTTTTTATTACTTTATTACTAACCTTTTATTTTATTATTTCTAACATAAATCACTAACACAAAAATGTTTATAATAGGCTTTAACCCATAGCATGGCCGGCCACTACTTGTCATAGGTGGAAATTTGACATGCAAGCCCATTATTTTCATAACATGCACTAATAGGTCCTTATAGATTAACCTATCACCTTTTAAAAGTGCCACACATAAGTCCTATTAATTAAATTCACATGCAATCGACTAAATCGAAGCTCAAAACTTTCACACATTCATATTCACATATTTTAGACAATAAATATCATATTCAAATAATTTGGTGACTCGGTTTAGCGGTCCCGAAACCGCTTTCCGACTAGGGTCATTTTAGGGCTGTCACAACTCTCCCCCACTTAAGAAATTTTCGTCCCCGAAAATTTCTACCGATGCATAGTTTAGGATAACGTCCTCTTATTGAATTATATCCACAAAGACATTAGCTCATCGATAGCAATTGTAATTCATTATTGATTTCGCATCGATCTATAAAATCATTTTCTTATCTCAAAACAAATACATAAACATTTTTACAAGTATGCGCATATATCTCATTTTCTTGATTTCATAAGCAATAATCACTTAACTTAATTCACAATTGCATTTCAAACACATATTAAGTACATATTAACATGTATAATTCACATCATCAACCCACATTTTCATTCATGTATAAGCTGTAACCTGACCGAAAGTACACATATACTCAAACATCCCAATAAATATCCTTTATACTCCATCATATCTCACTATTCAACTTAACCTATTTCCAACAGAAAATCAACTTCCACATACCTGAACATTGAATTCATTTAGCACATTTAATCACTGTTAACGATACCCGTTGAATCATTCGAAATCATTACGGATACTCATTAAGCACATATAGCTCTTACAATGCCATATCCTAGATATGGTCTTACATATGCTCACACATCGAGCCGATGCCATGTCCCAGACATGGTCTTACACACTATCTCAAATCAATGCCTTCGTCCCAGACGAGGTCTTACATGAATTCCACTTCACACACTTAGTGCCCACTGACTGATCTCGCACTCATAGTGCTCGATTAAAGGAATTCGCACACACACAGTGCCTCTAATCATTCACACACATAGTGCTCTTATTCATTCGTTATTACACATTGAAATGACTTAACCAAGTCTATAAACATCATGTATGAACACTTTTAAACATATCATCTCATTTAAATTTGAATTCGTATAGTAATGAATACTTAAACTTTGCTCAAATTACCGGCACGAAGCCTACTAGGCACGAAGGCCCGAATACACGTCACCAGCATGATTGCTCTTCGGGACCTAGCCCGGATATAGCACCAGCACGAATGCTCTTCGAGGTTTAGCACGGATATATTACTAGCACGAATGCTCTTCGGAACTTAGCCCGGATACATCACTAGCATGAATGATACATCACTAGCATGAATGCTCTTCGGGACTTAGTCCGGATACATCACTAGCATGAATGCTCTTCGGGACTTAGCCCGGGTACATCACTAGCACGAATGCTCTTCGGGACTTAGCCGAATACATCACTAGCATGAATGCTCTTCGGGACTTAGCCCGGGTACATCACTAGCATGAATGCTCTTCGGGACTTAGCTCGGATCATCGTCGAGACCTTTAGCTCGGATGAAATCTCCACACAAGGCCAGTGAATTTTAATCCGGACATAATCTCTTCATATAGTCAGCGGGTCTTTAAACTCGGATTCACATCACTAAGTCTCATACATATTTATTCACATGTTATCATGTTTCACATGGCACAAATCACATTTATAATTTAATCAATTCATTCACATGTAAACATATAACATGATTCTTGACTTTAAGTCGTAAATATCATTCAAATCTAATACATGTATGCTTCTTTTACTAAACTTTCAGCTCAATAAGCAATCACACAAAAGCATATATCCCCAATCTCTTCCTTTGTTCATTTCTCTAATAACCTTATTATGATAAGGACAATGGGACATCATTCATCTATCATACATGTATATCATGGCATTTTAAGTTAAATACCAAATTCAATTACTCAAAACTTACTTATCTTATACCCTTCTCAATATTGACACGTCATAAGCATGTCTCAGTCCTCTCAATACCATATGCTACAGCTCGATCGGGATCGGAATTCATTACAATAAATAAACACATTTTCAATTGTCAGAAATCACCACACTATCAAATAATCATATAATGGCATGTATAGCTAGACCCAAACGTATTACGATAGTCCTAGAATCGACTAAACCTGGCTCTGATACCAATAAAATTGTAACACCCCGTACCCGAGACCGTTGCCGGAGTCGGACACGAGGGGTTCACAGACTAAATTCGCTTACTATCGCAGTCCATTTTAAATTTTTCCAGACAGCTGGCTAACTGTGTCGCTGTCACCTTAAAAATCATATCTTGAGTTTCACAACTCGAAAATCAGTTTCGTGATTTTTCCCTGAAACTAGACTCCTATTTCCATCTACATATTTTTTTCTAGAATTTTTGGTTGGGCCAATTAGTACAGTTTATTAGTTAAAGTCTCCCCTGTTACATGGTGCGACTACACTGACCTTCATGCATTACAATTCGGATATCTCCCTGTACAGGGCTTCAATACTGATGCCGTTTGTTTCTATAGAAACTAGACTCAGAGAGGAATCTATACATATATGGCATGACTCCTAATTATCTCTGGTTAATTTATAATGAATTTCCAAAGTCGGAACAGGGAATCTAGAAACCGTTCTGGCCCTGTCTCACGAAAACCTAATTATCTCTTAACATACCACTCATATGACGGTTTCGTTTCTTCCATATGAAATTGTATTCATCAAGGTTCATTTAAATAATTTATTCACTATTTAATTCTATTCCTACTATTTTTAGTGATTTTCCAAATCTACATCACTGTTGCTGTCAGCATCTGCCTTTAAGGTAGACTTTACCTATTAATAGTTTCCATAATTCAACTAGCCCTTTTAGCATAAATAGCACAAATTATGATAGTGATTGACCATTCCCATGGCCAATCCTTGTTAAGCATATCCACACCTCTCAATAACCATATCCATACTAAATGATTATAACATTATGCTCAAACATATATAAGCCATTTTCACATGGCTATCCAAAATTATACAAATCCAAAGGGTCCATGACCCACTACAAAAGGGTAGTCCTATACTATGCTTTGATGTGCTTGGATTATTGTTCATTGAGTAAGTGGTTGAGGAATGATTAGAAGAATTTGAATGCTAAACTAGTTGATTTGTTTATAATGTCCGATTATGATCAATTATAGAGATGTGAATAAAAATTTGTTTGGTGATATATATATATGTATTTGGCAACGGTCTCGGGTACGGGGTGTTACATTATAGCTTACCCTTCTCTTTTTTCATTCCTGTTAGATTTGTCAAGCTAGCTCGAAGGATCAGGAACGTCAGAGCTTGGGTGACACTATTAACTAAACTGTGGGTATAATACATTTGATTATGTTGAACTATGGCATGTATAGGTAATTATTATTTTGTATATGTGTCATGTGTCTAGTCCAAAGTATTGGTGCTCTATTTGGAATGATCATTTTGTATATGGCCAAGTGATTTGGTCCATATAACCATTTGAGATGTCCTCCTATGATGTTTCTATTATATGCATGTCAAATTATGTATGTGCTTGTGATATGGGTTAAATGGTAAAATGACATACATGTTGGTGTGCATCAGAGATCTTGGGTGACCAATGGCTTGGAAAATAGCCTCCAAACGGTCCACATGGATGGACACACTAATAGGTGTCTAGTCTGTGCGTGACACACGGGAAGCCTACACGGGCGTGTTGTTCAGTCCCGTGTGCCCTGCATCCTAAAATTTTCACGTTGCATGCTTTGTATGTCTACACGGGTTGGAGACACCGTCGTATGTCTCAGCCGTGTGGAGCACATGGCCTAATCACACGGGTGTGTGCCTTGGCCGTGTGCCCTTAAATGCATGATGATGTCATAAATAGAATGTCCAAGTTTTCAAACACGGGTGACAACACGGGCGTGTCTAGGCCGTGTGGGAGGACACGGGCCAATGACACAGGCTGTGCATAAGCTGTGTGAAAACCACCGCACTTGATCGAAAAAATAATAAAATTCATAATTCCACACGGGCTAGGGACACGACCGTGTCCCCAGCCCATGTGCATGTGAGGCCAAAATGCAAAAATTTTCATAAGTTTTTCATATGTTCTCGCTTCAGTCCCGGACCACTCCAAAGGTATGTTTGGGCCTCGTAAACCCATATAAGGGTCAAAATTATAAGAATAGAAACTTCATACAGGTATTTTAGTTGGATGTTTGTATGTCTGTCCGGTAATGCCTCGTACCATATCCCGATCTCGGGTACTGGTAAGGGGTGTTACAGTCACGTTCCTCGGCGATTTCCAATCAAGAATGGCAAAATCTTACTCGGGTCAACTCTAACACTGTCTCCTGAAATAATGTGTCCTAAAAACCCAACTTCACGAAGCCAAAATTTGCTTTTACTGAACTTGGCATACAACTACTTGTCCCTCAAAATCTGCAAAATAGTTCTCAAGTGCTCGGCATGCTCTGCCTCATTTCTTGAATAAATTAGAATATCATCAATGAACACCATAACAAACTTGTCCAAATATGGCTGAAATATTCAGTTCATTAAAATCATAAACATGGCAGGAGCATTTGTTAACCCAAATGGCATAACAAGAAATTCGTAGTGGCCATACCTCGTTCTGAAGGCAGTCTTGGGCACATCTGACTCTTTAACCCGCAATTGATAGTAGCCGAACCTCAAGTCTATCTTTGAAAATACGGTGACTCCCTTCAGTTGATCAAATAGATCATCAATCCTTGGCAAAGGATACTTATTCTTTATTGTCACCTTGTTGAGTTTTCGATAATCTATACATAGCCTTATTGAGCCATCTTTCTTTTTCACAAATAAAATGGAAGCACCCCAAGGTTAAAGGCTCGGTCTCGCAAAGCCCTTATCAGTCAACTCCTATAACTGGACTTTCAAATCTTTTAATTCTATTAGGGCCATCTTATACGGAGCTATCAAAATAGGTGTAGTACCGAGAATCAAATCAATACCAAACTCTACTTCCCGAATAGGAGGTAACCTAGGCAATTCTTCCGAAAACACATCCAGATACTCACTTACTATCGATACCGACTCTATCTTTAATTTAGACTCATTCGTGTTCAAAACAAAGGCAAGGTATGTAACACCCCGAACCCGAGGCCGTCGCCGGAGTCGAACACGAGGTGTTAACAGACTTCAACCCACTTAAAAAAAAATTTTCCAGACAAGCTGCCAGTCTGCGTACTAGTCGCTAAAAAAATCATATCTCGAGTTCTGAAACTCGAAATCCAGTTCCATAAATTTTCCCTGAAAATAGACTCATATGCCCGTCTACACATTTTTTTCTAGAATTTTTGGTCGGACCAATTAGTACAGTTTATTAGTCAAAGTCTCTCATGTTACAGGGATCGACTACATTGACCTTTGTGCATTACGACTTGGATATCTCCCTGCACAGAGTTTCAACACTGATGCCGTTTGTTTCTATAGAAACTAGACTCAGAGAGGAATCTATACATATATGGTATGACTCCTAATTATCTCTGGTTGATTTATAATGAATTTCCAAAGTCGGAACAGGGAATCCAGAAACCGTTCTGGCCCTGTCTTACGAGAACCTGAATATCTCTTAACATACTGTCCATATGATCTTTTCGTTGCTTCTATATGAAAATAGACTCATCGAGCTTCGAATACATAATTTATTCATCAATTAATTCCACTCCTACTATTTTTTAGTGATTTTTCAATCTCATGTCACTGCTGCTGCCAGCATCTGTTACGAAAGTAACTAGGTCCATTTCATGCCTACTCCTTGATCCAACTCAATCGAACATTCATGCCATTTTCGCATGGCTTAAAGTTTACATACTAAAGTTCAAACACAACATAATAGCCTATACATGCCGAAATATTCTCCTAAGCCGACTAAGAAGAAAGTACCAAAACTTGCTATCCGGTGTGATGACTTCGATGACGGCCCGACCACGCAAAAAGAGATGTGTCCAAGAAACCTAGAATAGGTGACAAGGAAACACCGAGTGAGTTTATAACTCAGTAAGTCATAAGCTATGCACTACCATCCATCAATAACATTATCACAAGAGAAAACAAAATGGAACGAGGCTAATTACTCCATCCATTCCGAACCATACCATAGTTCCTCCGACCTATCGGTTTAATTTCATACCAATTTATGCATTCACAATCCACATACTCATCAATAGGATATTCGAGGCATTTTCATAAATCATTTTATTTTCGTTACAAACATACAACTAAACGGCCTTTCACCCATTCTACAATAAATTTCATGTACGTGACTTCAAGTATATTTGTCACATAGGTTCAAACTTACCAAGCTCAACACCAAGTATAGACATAGCACCTATTAGCCATGAACTCAAGACACTTACCCGATCCGCTGTCCGTGATCGACTCAATAGCGTCGCACACTTAGTGTCCATAATGATTCAAGAATATATATTAAGTCCGCACACTCAGTGCTATATAATCAACTCGCACACTTAGTGCTACATAATCAAACTCGCACACTTAGTGCTACATAGTCAACTCGCACACTTAGTGCTACATAGTCAAACTCGCACACTTAGTGCTACATAGTCAATTCGCACACTTAGTGCTGCACAATTTAAACCCGCACACGTAGCGCCAATCTCGTGGTCATAAATGTTTATACTCGCACATTTAGTGCCGAGATCAACAACTCAATACATCTCACCTCTTTTCTTTTCATTCAACACTTTCATCATCACATACGTACATGCATATATATATTTATTCATTCCATTCAGCATCATTACATAAACGTTATGACCATTTGAATTAATACCAACTATATGCTTAATGACTTACCTCGTGTTGGGTAAGACGGTTCCAACTCGGCTACTCGATGACCTTTTCTTTGCCTTTGCTCGATTCACCTCCTTTAACTCCTTGAGCTTAATCAATAATTTAACTAGTTTAACCACCTTGCTAAATATTTACAATCCAATTTCACATGTATATGTATGTTAGTATATTCGGCTAATAACCTCATGCAACTACCATATCATCAAAAATCTAATCACACATGCACATGCATTAGGTAAGTTACCTTTACTAATTTTAAACCCAACATCACACAAGCTCTCAAGTGATGGCCGAATGCTTCTTTTGTTACCCAACTAATCATTCGACAATTTCATCCCCTTTACCACCCTTTTATGCCTAATTATCTAAATCAAGATAAGATCATCAACATGCCTAACCATAGCCGAATGTGCAACATTAATCTATCACCTCTATCTCTTAAATACTATCAAGTTCATTTACTTCTAATTTCTTAAGTTCAACATCTTAATGCCCATTATAGCCACTCCCATAATCTAAATTTAAAAATCGGCAACACCCACATTTCAACTATCTTAGCCGAATACTCCTCAACACTTAGACTAAAGTATGCACATTAAACTTAATACAACTTTCATTATTCCTTTCACCCTCAAACATAATTTATAAATCTTGCCCTTCCTTCCATGTTTCGGTCAATTATTCAAATTACCTCATAACATGAACATTCTTTTCAACTAATCTAGCATGACTCATTCGGCCTTAACAAAGAACCACTTTTCATACAAGGACAAAAATAAATCAAATGAACCTCCCATTTAAACCCCATTCTATCTTCTACTTACTCAATAATACATGTTTCTTAGTTCATATTCATCTATAACCATTTCAAATCACATACTACAAAACATCATCAATTTGGCATATAAGAACATAACCAAAGGTTTCTTGCAACACAACTCAAAAATCAACACATGGGTCATGTTATGAGCATCAAAACAACTCAACTTCACAAAAAAAATGCCAAAAGAACCACATGATATCATACCTTAATCTATAAACTCACTTGGCCGAATGTCCTAGCTTCCATTTTTCTTTTCTTTTCCTTATGGTTTCGGCAAGATGATAGAAAAGATGATGGAACTTTGTTTTTATCACCACTTACTAATATAAATTTATTATACATAATTCCCACCAAATATAAAAAAATGAAGACAAGGGAACACCATAATGCATGCGTATGTTGGCCGGCCATTCACATTCAAAAGTCTATTTGACATGCAAGTCCACTCTTTTTGGTACATGCACTAATAGACCATTTTAAATTGGGCTATCATATTTTCACCATGTCTCAAATCGATCCCTATTAACAATTTCTCATGCAATTGGTAAAATTAGGGAATGAAACTTCCACATACTCATGTTCACACATAATAAGCATAGAATATAGCAATTAATTATTTTACGACTCGGTCTTGTGGTCCCGAAACCACTTTCCGACTAGGGTCACATTAGGACTGTCACAAGGTAAGCTTGATAACCCTTTCTCACATATTTTCGAGCAAACATGGAAGAAATCGCTGTAGGCATGCTATTTAATTCATCTGGTTCAACCCGAAGAACATTACCATTCTCACATTTCAGTTCAATAAATTTTCTTCCACAATTCACTACCACATCATGAGCGGCTAACCAATTGATACCAAGAATTACATCAAATTCATCAAACGATAATAGCATGAGATTAGCCGGAAAATAATGACATCTAATCATTAAAGGGAAATTTTTACACACTTTATCAACTAACACATTCTTGCTTAATGGGTTTGACACCTTTAACATGAATTCAGTAGATTCAACAAGCAAGCTCATATCAGACACCAATTTTATGCAAACATTCGAATGGGTAGACCCCGGATCAATCAAAGCAACAACAGTAGTATCATAAATAGAAACTGTACCGGTAATCACATCATGAGACGAGGCCTCTTCGCGAGCGTGAATGGCATAGGTCCTTGCAGGTGCCCTGCCCTTGGGTCTCACAACAGACTCCCTAGGTGCATCATTTCTACTCGTTCTGCTACTCGGATTCCTTTGAGGTCTTCCCTTATTAACCGTGTTGTCTGATCTCGCTCCTTGAAAATTTCCTCTTTCTGCCCTCTTGGGACATTTCCTAATAAAGTGATCAGGGGAGCTACACTTAAAACAAGTCCTACTACTTCCTCGACACTCACTGGGTGACATCTCCCACAATGGGGACATCTTGATCTATCGGGTCAAGCATTCCCAACACTAGCAATGGAGGTAGTCTGAGCTTTTGAAACCAACTACTGTTTACCCCTATTCTTGCTCGAATAGCCAGTAGAAGCATTAGATCAAGTAGTGAACTCTCTCGACTTTTTGGATGAAGATTGAAAAGATTTGCTCAGTTGCCTCTTCCTCAAGTCTCGGGACTCCAAATCGACTTTCCGCTTTTCTTTAGCTAATTCTTCAGCCTTGCATGCTCTCTCGACCAACACAACAAACTCTTTCAACTCAAGGATACCAACCAACAATCAAATGTCTTCGTTCAGCCTATCCTCAAATCCTTTACACATGATGGCTTCAATAGATACACATTCCCGGGTGTATTTGCTAAGCCTCACAAATTCACGCTCATATTCGGTAACTGTCATTTTACCCTGTTTCAATTTAAGAAACTCTTCCCTCTTTTGGTCCATAAACCTTTGGCTGATGTACTTCTTGCAAAATTCCTCTTGGAAAAACTCCCAAGTCACTTTCTCCCTCGGCACAACTGACATAATGGTATTCCACACTGGTAGGCCAAATCTCTTAGAAGTGATACAACATACTTCATGCACTCTTCTGGTGTGCATGACAACTCAACGAAGACCTGGATAGTGTTCTCAAGCCAAAACTCTGCTCTTTTCGGATCATCATTAATGTTAGCTCAGAACTTTTCGGCTCCTTGTTTTCTAATTCGGTCAACTAGAGGCCTTTCCCTTCTCATCATTTCAACAACTTGGGGGGCTATAGGGGTAGGATGAGGAATAGGCGCGGGTGGGAGAGGTTGTACACTCGGGTTTGTCCAAACAAGCTTGATGTACCAAGCATTCATCATGTGGAGGAAGGCTTCTCTGCCTCCTTCCCCTCTACTAATAGTCTTAGGTCTACTATCAGATGGTACTACTCCTTCAGCGAGAGCAATTGCTCGTTTAGGATGCATTTACTATATAAAACACAATTTAAATTGTCAGAATTTGTCACACTATCATAATAAATGTATGGCATGTATAGCTAGACTTCCACACTTACTACGTAGTCCTAGAACTGACTAAACCGTAGCTCTAATACCAAATAAATGTAACACCCCTTACCTGTATCCAACGCCGGGATGGATATAGGTAATTACCAGACTAAAACATAAACATACATACAGAACCGAGCCATAAAATTTCTTTTCAATACAAAACTATACATCGTTAGTAATTGCTCGTTCGGGATGCATTTACTATATAAAACACAATTTAAATTGTCAGGAGTTGTCACACCATCATAATATACGTATAGCATGTATAGCTAGACTTCCACACTCGCTACGTAGTCCTAGAACCGACTAAACTGTAGCTCTAATACCAAATAAATGTAACACCCCTTACCCGTATCCAACACCGGCACGGATATAGGGAATTACCAAATAAAACATAAACATACATATAGAACCATGCTATAAAATTTCTTTTCAAAATAAAACTGTACATACACATGTAACTCATCCTTATTATGGGCCTACAATGCCCAAAGCATACATCGGGGGTGGGTCGGGACTAAACCGTGAACTTTAGAAAATTTTTCATAAAACAGGGTCACACGCCCATATGGACACAACGACACACCTGTGTGCCCTTGACACGCTCATGTCTACAAGTCGTGTAACTATATGTTTATGATGTCAGCATCAATTTCAGATCACACGGCCAAGTCACATGCCCGTGTGCTAGGCCGTGTGGCAAATTTAATTTTAGCATTTAACGTGCAGACTTCACACGGCTGGGCACACGCCCATGCCCTAAGGCCGTGTCCCCCACATGGTTGAGACACATGGCCGTGTGTCTGTCCATGTGTTTACTACCATGCATACTGACTTGTAAACCTAAGGTGCAAGGGACATACAATTGGACCACATGCCCATGGGGCTGACCGTGTGTCACACACGGTCTAGACACATGCCCTTGCGTCTACCCATATGTGCAACTATGAGGCTATTTTCCAAGCCCTCTTGTCACCCTCAACAACCTACACACACACTCATGTGACAATGGTGATTATCATGGCATAAATAGGGTACATAGACATCCATAACTTTAACTCATGCATGATAAATTTATGTCAAGTATACATAATTGGGACTCTATGACTTGCTAGGTTCATTCAATCCATTTCTTTACCTTTATTCATATTATGGCCATGCCATTTTATTCATATTATGACCATGCCAATTAACACCCATTATCCATCAAGCATAAATTCCACATTATCCATTGTTAACAACCAATTTGGCACACATCACAATAACAATAACACATTTCATACATGTATCAATATTTAGGGATTTCAACCCAATAATCAAAATAAGCCATATTTCATGGCCATATACAAAATGAAATAATATACCAAAATGAGCCATCATTTTTGGCTAACCAATTGACACATAAAACAAAATACTAAGTCTCCTATACATGTCATACTTAAATGTATCAAGTCAAATATACCCCAAAAGATTCATTGATAGTGTGACTTAAAATTCGACGTCCACTATCCCTTAGCTAGCTTGGTGATGCTAAAAGTAAAAGGAAAAGAGAAAGAATAAGCATAAAGCTTAGTAAGTCGTGTGTAAATAACAAGCAACATAGATCATGAAATTCATGAATTAAACATACTATCAATTTTCCACCACATTAGCATTTTACACATAATGAACATAGTGAGGATTAACAATATGTGCCCTTCAACATCATCCTTATCTTGCTCTTTCCTACTCATGCTAAATTTCCCATCATGAATCTAGTTCAATACTCATGAGGTTTACGTACATACCTGTACCACACATATCTTACCCATATTACTCCACTTCTTAACCATAATCTTGAATGGCCCGTTGAACCTCCCGAAATATTAAAGGACGTTCGAGATTACCATACACCAAATGGAGTGCCAAAGCCATTTCCCAGACATGGTCTTACATGGGACCACATATCGATGCCATATCCCAGATATGATCTTATATGAAGTCTCATATCGATGCCGATGCCATGTCTCGGACATGGTCTTATACGGGACCTCACATCGATGCCAATGCCATATCCCAGATATGGTCTTACATGGGATCTCATACTGATGCCGATGCCATGTCCCAGACATGGTCTTATACGGGATCTCTTATCAATGCCATGTCCCAGACATGGTCTTACACGAAATCACTTAACGGTGCCAAAGCCATATCTCTGGTATGGCATTATACAGGATCAAATCTTGATACCTCTTCCATGTCCCAGACATGGTCCTACACGAGATTTCATTAACCATGGTGTCATGATATCCTAATCCTAAGCATTCCTCAGGGTCACCCGGGACTTCCGAGATACAAGCTATCATCACATTTTCAATGAATCATCACAAGTCAATTCCATCAAGGCATATGTACACATTTCATATAATATGAAGTATTAAACACATAATAATGAGATTTTTGAATTACTTACACACAAACTTACCTCGGTGCAAAATGTGACAATTTGCGATTTAATCCGCAACCTTGCCTTTTCCTTGGTCAAGGTCGATTCCTTGTCCCTCTTGATATATAATAGAAAATTTACCTCATTTAATACACACACTATTCAATTCAGTCCAAAAATCACAATACGGAAAAATTACAATTTTGCCTCTAAAGTTCCACAAAATTACGAAATTACCCCTAGGCTCGTAAAATGAAAAGCACCCCATTTTTCTCATTATTCAAGCCTAGCTGAATCATTTTCTCTCTTATACCAACCCAAATTTCTCATTTATTCACACATTTACACATAGTTTTTACAACTTTTACAATTAAGTCCTTTTTATCAATTTCACTAAAAACTATCTAGTAAAAGTTGTTTATCAGACATCAAACTTTCATATTCTTCCATTAGACATCAAAGCACAAGCATGTCATTCATGGGTATATTTTTGAACATGAACCCTAGCTCAAACTAAGGGTAGAAATAGCTAAATCGAGCTATGAGGATTTTAAAAATATAAAGAACATTAAAAATGGGGCTAGAATACACTTACTTTTGAGCTTGAAGAAGACAGAAACCCTAGCTATGGCTTCTTGTGATTTTCGGCCAAGAAGGATGAAGATGGACATAATTTTTTACTATTTTTCCCTTTTAATTCTTTTAATAACCAATGGACCAAAATGCCCTTCTATTAAAACCTTGATATGTTATGCCTCTTATGTCCATTTTTGTCTATAATGACTTATAATGGTCTAATTGCCAAATAAGGACTTTAAAATTTCAATATCATCACATTTAAGCCCCTTAATCAACTAGAACACATATTTTTCACTTATTACAATTTAGTCCTATTAACTCAATTGGACACCTTATCGGTAAAATTTCTCATCGATATTTTCACACAGTTATTTAATCACACAGTAGACCTTAAAAATTTATCAATAGAAATATTACTACCTCAAATTTATGGTTTCGAAACTATTTTTTTGTTTAGGCCATAATTTTGGATGTTATAGTGTAAAAGTGGAGTTCCATTAGTTAAAGGTGTCAAATAGCTTTGGCTTTTAATTATGGTGGCCTTAAATAGTAATTAAGCCATTTGAAAGATGAGTAGACAATTTTGGACAACCATTAAATGATTTTTAGGTTATATTAATATGGTTAAAATAGTAAATTATGTATTAATGTAATAAAACAAAAGAAATAAAAACAATTTGATGCTATCATCTTCTTAGATAGTCAAATATTGAAGAGAAAGAAATCCATTCTTTATATTTTCCATTCGGTCTCTTTGGAAGCTAGGTTAAGGTATGGTTTTAGCTCGATTTTTAATGATTTTTACGTTTTTGAGAACGTTCCTTCGTATTCTAGCTAGCCCATACCCTAGATTTCAAAATTTTTAAAGATTTATCATGTTGCCATTGTTGAATGCTTGAGTAATTTGATGAATCATGATAGATTTGGAAGGTTTAATATTAGATTAATTGTTTGTGTAAAGTGATTTTTGACAAAAATGTCAAAAAGGGATTAATTTGTGAAAATGTAAAATTATGTGGGTAAAAGTGTGAATAAATTAAAGATATGGGCTGCTAGTAACATGTATCATAATTGGCTAGCTTGAAATTGTACTAAATTGGATGAATTTGCAATTTTATGTGATAAGGACTAAATTATAAAAATGTGAAAGTTTAGGGGCAAATGTGTAAAATAGCCCTAATGTGTGTTTTAGACTAAATTGAATAAATAGTTGATTAAATAAGTTGATTTTGATAATATATAGATCAAGATAAGTCGAGATTGGGATTAGATCGGGGAAAAGGAAAAGTGGACGAATAGTCGATAATTTCCATCCGAGCAACTCAAGGTAAGTTCGTATAATTAGAATCAAACTTTTAAATACTTGTAATTATTTGAAATAAATGTATGCAATTGAGTAAATGATCTACTTGTAATTCAAATGCCTTATTGATATGGTTTGATGGTTACCGAGCCCCATTTGAACCGTAATAATTCATAGGATACGAGTGACATGTCACTAGGGATACTATTTAGCTTGAGATCTTACACGTGTTGCGGACTCACCACAGCTCATATGAGCTTACCGATATATCAGTTCGTAAGAGCTTACTATTTTCAGCTCGTAAGAGCTTACTGTTTCAGCTTAATAGAGCTTACTGTCCATCAGCTCTGGAGGAGCTTACTGATCATAGCTCGAAAGAGCGAAAATCATAATGAATTGACGGATTATTGATTTATATGTTATGTATATCACCCGAGTACACTCGATATTTTAATAGGTTCAACAGGCATAAATTATGTTGTTGATTATGTGAAAAAGCTATGTGTTATATGGATGAATTACTGTTATAGGGATGAAGTACTGTTTATACGGATGAGTTACTGTTTATATGATTGAGAGTGAAATGTTACAAATGATGTACATGATATATGTGAATTTGATATGACATAATGTATTGAGTATTGAATTGAAATATTGGATGGTTACATGCACTTATGTGACTAACTTGTTGATGAATGCTTGTGTTTAGGAATTTGGAAAGTGAAATTGATACACTTTGTTTAATTGTTTGATTATGTATAAAAGGAAAGTTAAATTCTGAATTATATGGGCTTACTAAGCTATAAAGCTTACTCTGTTTCTTTTTCGTGTTTTATAGAGGTTCGATAGGTCGCTCAATTCGGATTAAGTCGGAGATGCGCATCAGACTATCCAGTTACTGATTGGTACTTTTGAACTTGGATATATGTAAATATTGCATGTATAGGTTAGTTTTAAATATTATAGTTATGGTTATTTGAGATAATGATTTTGGTACAAGTTGTGGTATAAGTTACACCATGTGATTTGGCTTAACTTGGTATAAAGTTTTGGTTGTGTATAAGTATTCAAATATGGTATGTTTTGGCAAGTAGTAGATGGAATGGAAACATGCAAATGTTGTCTTGAGATGTAGTAGGCATATGAATGGAAAATGCATGATATTACTTAGGTATTTGAATACTATGTCAAATTGGTATAAAATGTGTATGAAACCGTGTGTGACACATGGTGATGTTACATGGTCGTGTGTCCCCTAGTGTTGAAATTAAAATGAAGTCAGTATACTCCACACAGTCCCACTCACGGGTGTGTGATTCGACATGTGGAACAAGTCAGTATACCCTACAGGCTTGGCATGGCCTAGCACACGGCCTGGCACACGAGCGTGTGTGGCCACTTCGAAGGGCACATGGGCTAGACACATGGGCGTGTGGTTGGCCGTGTGACCAAAGTCAGTATGTACCCCCAGTTTCCATACGGTTTGTGACACAGGCGTGTCTGGTCACGGCCTGCCTACACGGGCATGTGTCTTCTATTTTAAGGAAATTTTTAAAGTTTCGTTAAAGTTTTATAAGTTATCGGATTAGCCTCGAACCTCTCCTAAAGCAGGTTTATGGCCTCGTAGGTTATTATGAGGGTCAAATTGATTGTGATTGAATGAGTATTGTATAAATTGATCGAATGTATGAGAAAAGTATGATTATATATGTTATAAGTCTGGTAATGCTCCGTAACCCTATTTCGGCGTTGAATACGAGTGAGGGGTGTTACAAAAATATATTCATCAAATAAAGTCCATGTACAAATATCATCATCTTGTGTTTTCAGATATCATTTGTCATGTATCATCATTTACTTATATTTCAGATGGATACATGTAATAACTCATTTTATCATTCATACCTTCTCATGTCTGGAATTGTTACCCGTTGAATTTATTCGAAATATCAATGGATACGCAGGTAGTACACTCGAGGTGTACGGATCAGGATCCGTCAATTCAAGTCCAATGGTACCCATAAGGTACTATATCAGAGAGTACACTCTTGAACCACACATGTATACAATAGGATTACGAGTCCAGGCTAAATCCTTTCATAAATGAAGTCAAAGGATTACTCGTCCGAGCCAAATCCCATTCAACAAAAAATGCAGGACCTCATTCATTTTGGAAAATTACATTTATCCATCGATTCTTCCTTTATTCAAATGGGATTTAACATTTCTCAAGCATTAACAAGCATGTGATTATTTTCTACATCTAAATCATACATATAATTCAAATAGATACATTCCACATTCATTTCAAGCATATAAGTAACATTTTTATCATTTACCATTTATCGAGTATTATTATTGATCAGACATTTTCATTTATCGGACTATAACGAGTTGTGATCATTTCACATATTTATGGCATTTATACAATTCACAAACACTACATTAAATTCAACATAAAAACATATATAATTTAGTTACACGAACTTACCTCGACAATGTTCGTGTACGTAAAATCTACTAATCTGACATTTTCCTCTTTCCTCGTTCTAGCTCCAAATTTGGTCTATCCAGATCTAAATGAGTAAATTTAACATCAATTTACCATATTTCACATTCAAGTGGACTCAATTTTCATCCTAGGAAAATTACTATTTTGCCCTTAACTTTTCCATAAATTCTCATTTTGTCTCTAGGGTCGGAAAATAAAATTTGTTCAATTTACTCCCTATTCCATGCCTAACCAAAATCCCATTACAAAATTTACAGCACATGTATTCATAAAAATTCAGCATTTTTCATCAAATTTCACAACTTTACATTTTAGTCCCTAAATTATGTTTTCATCAAAAATCACTTTGTAAAAGTTGTTTATCTATCAACAACCTTTCATTTTCTACCATAAATTTCTAATTTTCAGCATATTCATCCATGACCCATTTTTCATACTTTGATAACTTCTCAAATAAATCCCCCCAAATAGATAAATTAAGCTATCCCGGTTTCAAAAATATCAAAATTACTAAAATCTGGACAAGAAAACTTACCCAATTTGGCCAAGAAAGTTTCTTCTCTCTCTCCTATGGTTTCCATGTATTATTTTGGGGAAGAAGATGATAAAAATGATTTTTTTTCTATTTAATTAATTGATCATCTTTAATAATTTTTGTTTCCAATTTAGTCCCTATCCCTTTTCTAATATTCCATGGATGAATCATCCAAAAATATCTACTAACTTTTTATTAATGGTCTAATTACCATATAAGGACCTTAAGTTTTGAATTCCATAGCTATTTGATCCTTCTAGCTACTAGAATTCAACTTTTTCATTTTATGCGATTCGGTCATTCCCATAATTAAACACATAATCGGTAAAATTTTCTTATCAAAAATTTCACATGAAATTTCTAATATAATATGAATCATATAATAAAATAAAAATAAATTTTATTTTTGGCTCGGATTTGTGGTCCCAAACCACTGGTCCGATTTCACCGAAATTAGGCTGTTACAACTCTCTCCCCTTAAGGAATTTTCGTCCTCGAAAATTTTACCAGTAAAAATATTCATACATTACTTTCTCATAGTTTCCTCCAGTTCCTAGGTAGCTCCCTCTATATCATGTCATTGTTAGAAAACTTTTACTAAAACTACCTTTTTATTTCTTAGTTTTTCTCTTCAAGTGCCAGAATTTCAATCAATCTCTCACTATAAGTCATGCCAGGCTAAATTTAACATTTATCAAAGCAAGAACAGATGATGGCTCTAATCGATATTGCCATGAAACATATACTCATAAAAATATTGTGAATTCTATAGAACTCTGATAATAATACCAATAAATACGAAACATGTCGAATTCTTTTCAATAATCTTTATAACCTGATAAACCACAGACTTAATTTGCCTTTACGGGCAAACTGGAGAACTTTCTTCCATGGCAAAACTTTCAAAAATATTTTGTCGCCAATTTGAAACTTCATTTCTTTTCATTTTAGATTCACATCGGATTTCTAACGATCAAATACTACTTTTAAACTATCTCAGATCACTTCATCTTTCTTCGGTTTCAAAGAATAAAACCTACTACATGTATCTTTTCTCACTGAACTTCGTCCAAAACACCAGAGTTTTACATTTGTGACATATAAAGCAAAAGAAATAAAAACAATTTGATGCTATCATCTTCTTAGATAGTCAAATATTGAAGAGAAAGAAATCCATTCTTTATATTTTCCATTCGGTCTCTTTGGAAGCTAGGTTAAGGTATGGTTTTAGCTCGATTTTTAATGATTTTTACGTTTTTGAGAACGTTCCTTCGTATTCTAGCTAGCCCATACCCTAGATTTCAAAATTTTTAAAGATTTATCATGTTGCCATTGTTGAATGCTTGAGTAATTTGATGAATCATGATAGATTTGGAAGGTTTAATATTAGATTAATTGTTTGTGTAAAGTGATTTTTGACAAAAATGTCAAAAAGGGATTAATTTGTGAAAATGTAAAATTATGTGGGTAAAAGTGTGAATAAATTAAAGATATGGGCTGCTAGTAACATGTATCATAATTGGCTAGCTTGAAATTGTACTAAATTGGATGAATTTGCAATTTTATGTGATAAGGACTAAATTATAAAAATGTGAAAGTTTAGGGGCAAATGTGTAAAATAGCCCTAATGTGTGTTTTAGACTAAATTGAATAAATAGTTGATTAAATAAGTTGATTTTGATAATATATAGATCAAGATAAGTCGAGATTGGGATTAGATCGGGGAAAAGGAAAAGTGGACGAATAGTCGATAATTTCCATCCGAGCAACTCAAGGTAAGTTCGTATAATTAGAATCAAACTTTTAAATACTTGTAATTATTTGAAATAAATGTATGCAATTGAGTAAATGATCTACTTGTAATTCAAATGCCTTATTGATATGGTTTGATGGTTACCGAGCCCCATTTGAACCGTAATAATTCATAGGATACGAGTGACATGTCACTAGGGATACTATTTAGCTTGAGATCTTACACGTGTTGCGGACTCACCACAGCTCATATGAGCTTACCGATATATCAGTTCGTAAGAGCTTACTATTTTCAGCTCGTAAGAGCTTACTGTTTCAGCTTAATAGAGCTTACTGTCCATCAGCTCTGGAGGAGCTTACTGATCATAGCTCGAAAGAGCGAAAATCATAATGAATTGACGGATTATTGATTTATATGTTATGTATATCACCCGAGTACACTCGATATTTTAATAGGTTCAACAGGCATAAATTATGTTGTTGATTATGTGAAAAAGCTATGTGTTATATGGATGAATTACTGTTATAGGGATGAAGTACTGTTTATACGGATGAGTTACTGTTTATATGATTGAGAGTGAAATGTTACAAATGATGTACATGATATATGTGAATTTGATATGACATAATGTATTGAGTATTGAATTGAAATATTGGATGGTTACATGCACTTATGTGACTAACTTGTTGATGAATGCTTGTGTTTAGGAATTTGGAAAGTGAAATTGATACACTTTGTTTAATTGTTTGATTATGTATAAAAGGAAAGTTAAATTCTGAATTATATGGGCTTACTAAGCTATAAAGCTTACTCTGTTTCTTTTTCGTGTTTTATAAGGTTCGATAGGTCGCTCAATTCGGATTAAGTCGGAGATGCGCATCAGACTATCCAGTTACTGATTGGTACTTTTGAACTTGGATATATGTAAATATTGCATGTATAGGTTAGTTTTAAATATTATAGTTATGGTTATTTGAGATAATGATTTTGGTACAAGTTGTGGTATAAGTTACAGCCATGTGATTTGGCTTAACTTGGTATAAAGTTTTGGTTGTGTATAAGTATTCAAATATGGTATGTTTTGGCAAGTAGTAGATGGAATGGAAACATGCAAATGTTGTCTTGAGATGTAGTAGGCATATGAATGGAAAATGCATGATATTACTTAGGTATTTGAATACTATGTCAAATTGGTATAAAATGTGTATGAAACCGTGTGTGACACATGGTGATGTTACATGGTCGTGTGTCCCCTAGTGTTGAAATTAAAATGAAGTCAGTATACTCCACACAGTCCCACTCACGGGTGTGTGATTCGACATGTGGAACAAGTCAGTATACCCTACAGGCTTGGCATGGCCTAGCACACGGCCTGGCACACGAGCGTGTGTGGCCACTTCGAAGGGCACATGGGCTAGACACATGGGCGTGTGGTTGGCCGTGTGACCAAAGTCAGTATGTACCCCCAGTTTCCATACGGTTTGTGACACAGGCGTGTCTGGTCACGGCCTGCCTACACGGGCATGTGTCTTCTATTTTAAGGAAATTTTTAAAGTTTCGTTAAAGTTTTATAAGTTATCGGATTAGCCTCGAACCTCTCCTAAAGCAGGTTTATGGCCTCGTAGGTTATTATGAGGGTCAAATTGATTGTGATTGAATGAGTATTGTATAAATTGATCGAATGTATGAGAAAAGTATGATTATATATGTTATAAGTCTGGTAATGCTCCGTAACCCTATTTCGGCGTTGAATACGAGTGAGGGGTGTTACAAAAATATATTCATCAAATAAAGTCCATGTACAAATATCATCATCTTGTGTTTTCAGATATCATTTGTCATGTATCATCATTTACTTATATTTCAGATGGATACATGTAATAACTCATTTTATCATTCATACCTTCTCATGTCTGGAATTGTTACCCGTTGAATTTATTCGAAATATCAATGGATACGCAGGTAGTACACTCGAGGTGTACGGATCAGGATCCGTCAATTCAAGTCCAATGGTACCCATAAGGTACTATATCAGAGAGTACACTCTTGAACCACACATGTATACAATAGGATTACGAGTCCAGGCTAAATCCTTTCATAAATGAAGTCAAAGGATTACTCGTCCGAGCCAAATCCCATTCAACAAAAAATGCAGGACCTCATTCATTTTGGAAAATTACATTTATCCATCGATTCTTCCTTTATTCAAATGGGATTTAACATTTCTCAAGCATTAACAAGCATGTGATTATTTTCTACATCTAAATCATACATATAATTCAAATAGATACATTCCACATTCATTTCAAGCATATAAGTAACATTTTTATCATTTACCATTTATCGAGTATTATTATTGATCAGACATTTTCATTTATCGGACTATAACGAGTTGTGATCATTTCACATATTTATGGCATTTATACAATTCACAAACACTACATTAAATTCAACATAAAAACATATATAATTTAGTTACACGAACTTACCTCGACAATGTTCGTGTACGTAAAATCTACTAATCTGACATTTTCCTCTTTCCTCGTTCTAGCTCCAAATTTGGTCTATCCAGATCTAAATGAGTAAATTTAACATCAATTTACCATATTTCACATTCAAGTGGACTCAATTTTCATCCTAGGAAAATTACTATTTTGCCCTTAACTTTTCCATAAATTCTCATTTTGTCTCTAGGGTCGGAAAATAAAATTTGTTCAATTTACTCCCTATTCCATGCCTAACCAAAATCCCATTACAAAATTTACAGCACATGTATTCATAAAAATTCAGCATTTTTCATCAAATTTCACAACTTTACATTTTAGTCCCTAAATTATGTTTTCATCAAAAATCACTTTGTAAAAGTTGTTTATCTATCAACAACCTTTCATTTTCTACCATAAATTTCTAATTTTCAGCATATTCATCCATGACCCATTTTTCATACTTTGATAACTTCTCAAATAAATCCCCCCAAATAGATAAATTAAGCTATCCCGGTTTCAAAAATATCAAAATTACTAAAATCTGGACAAGAAAACTTACCCAATTTGGCCAAGAAAGTTTCTTCTCTCTCTCCTATGGTTTCCATGTATTATTTTGGGGAAGAAGATGATAAAAATGATTTTTTTTCTATTTAATTAATTGATCATCTTTAATAATTTTTGTTTCCAATTTAGTCCCTATCCCTTTTCTAATATTCCATGGATGAATCATCCAAAAATATCTACTAACTTTTTATTAATGGTCTAATTACCATATAAGGACCTTAAGTTTTGAATTCCATAGCTATTTGATCCTTCTAGCTACTAGAATTCAACTTTTTCATTTTATGCGATTCGGTCATTCCCATAATTAAACACATAATCGGTAAAATTTTCTTATCAAAAATTTCACATGAAATTTCTAATATAATATGAATCATATAATAAAATAAAAATAAATTTTATTTTTGGCTCGGATTTGTGGTCCCAAACCACTGGTCCGATTTCACCGAAATTAGGCTGTTACAACTCTCTCCCCTTAAGGAATTTTCGTCCTCGAAAATTTTACCAGTAAAAAGATTCATACATTACTTTCTCATAGTTTCCTCCAGTTCCTAGGTAGCTCCCTCTATATCATGTCATTGTTAGAAAACTTTTACTAAAACTACCTTTTTATTTCTTAGTTTTTCTCTTCAAGTGCCAGAATTTCAATCAATCTCTCACTATAAGTCATGCCAGGCTAAATTTAACATTTATCAAAGCAAGAACAGATGATGGCTCTAATCGATATTGCCATGAAACATATACTCATAAAAATATTGTGAATTCTATAGAACTCTGATAATAATACCAATAAATACGAAACATGTCGAATTCTTTTCAATAATCTTTATAACCTGATAAACCACAGACTTAATTTGCCTTTACGGGCAAACTGGAGAACTTTCTTCCATGGCAAAACTTTCAAAAATATTTTGTCGCCAATTTGAAACTTCATTTCTTTTCATTTTAGATTCACATCGGATTTCTAACGATCAAATACTACTTTTAAACTATCTCAGATCACTTCATCTTTCTTCGGTTTCAAAGAATAAAACCTACTACATGTATCTTTTCTCACTGAACTTCGTCCAAAACACCAGAGTTTTACATTTGTGACATATAAAGCAAAAGAAATAAAAACAATTTGATGCTATCATCTTCTTAGATAGTCAAATATTGAAGAGAAAGAAATCCATTCTTTATATTTTCCATTCGGTCTCTTTGGAAGCTAGGTTAAGGTATGGTTTTAGCTCGATTTTTAATGATTTTTACGTTTTTGAGAACGTTCCTTCGTATTCTAGCTAGCCCATACCCTAGATTTCAAAATTTTTAAAGATTTATCATGTTGCCATTGTTGAATGCTTGAGTAATTTGATGAATCATGATAGATTTGGAAGGTTTAATATTAGATTAATTGTTTGTGTAAAGTGATTTTTGACAAAAATGTCAAAAAGGGATTAATTTGTGAAAATGTAAAATTATGTGGGTAAAAGTGTGAATAAATTAAAGATATGGGCTGCTAGTAACATGTATCATAATTGGCTAGCTTGAAATTGTACTAAATTGGATGAATTTGCAATTTTATGTGATAAGGACTAAATTATAAAAATGTGAAAGTTTAGGGGCAAATGTGTAAAATAGCCCTAATGTGTGTTTTAGACTAAATTGAATAAATAGTTGATTAAATAAGTTGATTTTGATAATATATAGATCAAGATAAGTCGAGATTGGGATTAGATCGGGGAAAAGGAAAAGTGGACGAATAGTCGATAATTTCCATCCGAGCAACTCAAGGTAAGTTCGTATAATTAGAATCAAACTTTTAAATACTTGTAATTATTTGAAATAAATGTATGCAATTGAGTAAATGATCTACTTGTAATTCAAATGCCTTATTGATATGGTTTGATGGTTACCGAGCCCCATTTGAACCGTAATAATTCATAGGATACGAGTGACATGTCACTAGGGATACTATTTAGCTTGAGATCTTACACGTGTTGCGGACTCACCACAGCTCATATGAGCTTACCGATATATCAGTTCGTAAGAGCTTACTATTTTCAGCTCGTAAGAGCTTACCGTTTCAGCTTAATAGAGCTTACTGTCCATCAGCTTTGGAGGAGCTTACTGATCATAGCTCGAAAGAGCGAAAATCATAATGAATTGACGGATTATTGATTTATATGTTATGTATATCACCCGAGTACACTCGATATTTTAATAGGTTCAACAGGCATAAATTATGTTGTTGATTATGTGAAAAAGCTATGTGTTATATGGATGAATTACTGTTATAGGGATGAAGTACTGTTTATACGGATGAGTTACTGTTTATATGATTGAGAGTGAAATGTTACAAATGATGTACATGATATATGTGAATTTGATATGACATAATGTATTGAGTATTGAATTGAAATATTGGATGGTTACATGCACTTATGTGACTAACTTGTTGATGAATGCTTGTGTTTAGGAATTTGGAAAGTGAAATTGATACACTTTGTTTAATTGTTTGATTATGTATAAAAGGAAAGTTAAATTCTGAATTATATGGGCTTACTAAGCTATAAAGCTTACTCTGTTTCTTTTTCGTGTTTTATAGAGGTTCGATAGGTCGCTCAATTTGGATTAAGTCGGAGATGCGCATCAGACTATCCAGTTACTGATTGGTACTTTTGAACTTGGATATATGTAAATATTGCATGTATAGGTTAGTTTTAAATATTATAGTTATGGTTATTTGAGATAATGATTTTGGTACAAGTTGTGGTATAAGTTACAGCCATGTGATTTGGCTTAACTTGGTATAAAGTTTTGGTTGTGTATAAGTATTCAAATATGGTATGTTTTGGCAAGTAGTAGATGGAATGGAAACATGCAAATGTTGTCTTGAGATGTAGTAGGCATATGAATGGAAAATGCATGATATTACTTAGGTATTTGAATACTATGTCAAATTGGTATAAAATGTGTATGAAACCGTGTGTGACACATGGTGATGTTACATGGTCGTGTGTCCCCTAGTGTTGAAATTAAAATGAAGTCAGTATACTCCACACAGTCCCACTCACGGGTGTGTGATTCGACATGTGGAACAAGTCAGTATACCCTACAGGCTTGGCATGGCCTAGCACACGGCCTGGCACACGAGCGTGTGTGGCCACTTCGAAGGGCACATGGGCTAGACACATGGGCGTGTGGTTGGCCGTGTGACCAAAGTCAGTATGTACCCCCAGTTTCCATACGGTTTGTGACACAGGCGTGTCTGGTCACGGCCTGCCTACACGGGCATGTGTCTTCTATTTTAAGGAAATTTTTAAAGTTTCGTTAAAGTTTTATAAGTTATCGGATTAGCCTCGAACCTCTCCTAAAGCAGGTTTATGGCCTCGTAGGTTATTATGAGGGTCAAATTGATTGTGATTGAATGAGTATTGTATAAATTGATCGAATGTATGAGAAAAGTATGATTATATATGTTATAAGTCTGGTAATGCTCCGTAACCCTATTTCGGCGTTGAATACGAGTGAGGGGTGTTACAAAAATATATTCATCAAATAAAGTCCATGTACAAATATCATCATCTTGTGTTTTCAGATATCATTTGTCATGTATCATCATTTACTTATATTTCAGATGGATACATGTAATAACTCATTTTATCATTCATACCTTCTCATGTCTGGAATTGTTACCCGTTGAATTTATTCGAAATATCAATGGATACGCAGGTAGTACACTCGAGGTGTACGGATCAGGATCCGTCAATTCAAGTCCAATGGTACCCATAAGGTACTATATCAGAGAGTACACTCTTGAACCACACATGTATACAATAGGATTACGAGTCCAGGCTAAATCCTTTCATAAATGAAGTCAAAGGATTACTCGTCCGAGCCAAATCCCATTCAACAAAAAATGCAGGACCTCATTCATTTTGGAAAATTACATTTATCCATCGATTCTTCCTTTATTCAAATGGGATTTAACATTTCTCAAGCATTAACAAGCATGTGATTATTTTATACATCTAAATCATACATATAATTCAAATAGATACATTCCACATTCATTTCAAGCATATAAGTAACATTTTTATCATTTACCATTTATCGAGTATTATTATTGATCAGACATTTTCATTTATCGGACTATAACGAGTTGTGATCATTTCACATATTTATGGCATTTATACAATTCACAAACACTACATTAAATTCAACATAAAAACATATATAATTTAGTTACACGAACTTACCTCGACAATGTTCGTGTACGTAAAATCTACTAATCTGACATTTTCCTCTTTCCTCGTTCTAGCTCCAAATTTGGTCTATCCAGATCTAAATGAGTAAATTTAACATCAATTTACCATATTTCACATTCAAGTGGACTCAATTTTCATCCTAGGCAAAATTACTATTTTGCCCTTAACTTTTCCATAAATTCTCATTTTGTCTCTAGGGTCGGAAAATAAAATTTGTTCAATTTACTCCCTATTCCATGCCTAACCAAAATCCCATTACAAAATTTACAGCACATGTATTCATAAAAATTCAGCATTTTTCATCAAATTTCACAACTTTACATTTTAGTCCCTAAATTATGTTTTCATCAAAAATCACTTTGTAAAAGTTGTTTATCTATCAACAACCTTTCATTTTCTACCATAAATTTCTAATTTTCAGCATATTCATCCATGACCCATTTTTCATACTTTGATAACTTCTCAAATAAATCCCCCAAATAGATAAATTAAGCTATCCCGGTTTCAAAAATATCAAAATTACTAAAATCTGGACAAGAAAACTTACCCAATTTGGCCAAGAAAGTTTCTTCTCTCTCTCCTATGGTTTCCATGTATTATTTTGGGGAAGAAGATGATAAAAATGATTTTTTTTCTATTTAATTAATTGATCATCTTTAATAATTTTTGTTTCCAATTTAGTCCCTATCCCTTTTCTAATATTCCATGGATGAATCATCCAAAAATATCTACTAACTTTTTATTAATGGTCTAATTACCATATAAGGACCTTAAGTTTTGAATTCCATAGCTATTTGATCCTTCTAGCTACTAGAATTCAACTTTTTCATTTTATGCGATTCGGTCATTCCCATAATTAAACACATAATCGGTAAAATTTTCTTATCAAAAATTTCACATGAAATTTCTAATATAATATGAATCATATAATAAAATAAAAATAAATTTTATTTTTGGCTCGGATTTGTGGTCCCAAACCACTGGTCCGATTTCACCGAAATTAGGCTGTTACAACTCTCTCCCCTTAAGGAATTTTCATCCTCGAAAATTTTACCAGTAAAAAGATTCATACATTACTTTCTCATAGTTTCCTCCAGTTCCTAGGTAGCTCCCTCTATATCATGTCATTGTTAGAAAACTTTTACTAAAACTACCTTTTTATTTCTTAGTTTTTCTCTTCAAGTGCCAGAATTTCAATCAATCTCTCACTATAAGTCATGCCAGGCTAAATTTAACATTTATCAAAGCAAGAACAGATGATGGCTCTAATCGATATTGCCATGAAACATATACTCATAAAATATTGTGAATTCTATAGAACTCTGATAATAATACCAATAAATACGAAACATGTCGAATTCTTTTCAATAATCTTTATAACCTGATAAACCACAGACTTAATTTGCCTTTACGGGCAAACTGGAGAACTTTCTTCCATGGCAAAACTTTCAAAAATATTTTGTCGCCAATTTGAAACTTCATTTCTTTTCATTTTAGATTCACATCGGATTTCTAACGATCAAATACTACTTTTAAACTATCTCAGATCACTTCATCTTTCTTCGGTTTCAAAGAATAAAACCTACTACATGTATCTTTTCTCACTGAACTTCGTCCAAAACACCAGAGTTTTACATTTGTGACATATAAAGCCTCATACAGTATAATTTTGTACTTGACTGTTAACTGTTACAATAAGCAAATTCAACCTAAGGCAAATACTTTTCTCAGTTACCTTCAAATTCAAGTATACAACATCGAAGCATATCTTCCAAGATCTAAATCATATGTTCAGAATTTTTATCCGTCGGAAAATAAAATACGGTACTAAAATGTAACCATATACCCAGAGTTTTTTGTAACTTGTTTCAGAATCGAAATATGAACTGTAGATTTCTATCAAAAATAACAAAAGCTAGCACATCATATAATCTGACAATTTCAAAAACAATCATTCAAGCAATCTATCAAGTGGGAAGTCCACTCATACCAGGATGGAATGTGCAGGCTCAGTCAAAAAATCGACAGTTACTCAAGTATCTTTCTTTTTCATAGAAATCCCGATATAAAGTTCATAGTAACTTTATCTCAGTTTTATTTCGGTATCTTCGCTGGCTATAATCATCCTGAAAGTTTCATCCTTATCTTGCTGATACATCCAACATTGAAACACAGATTTAGAAATACCACATTTCATTCCGAGCTACTAATACATCTTTTTCAAATCATTATACATTTTATCATTCCCCAGATAAACAAACATAGTATCACTATGATCATTCATGTAAAATTTTCTGTATAAACTCCAAATTCTTCAGTACACAGACTCTGTCTCTGAATAACAGACATTTATCAGATCTATTCTGAAATTCTGAATTAGAAATTATTTCACACTGTATTCATTTAACTTACAAATCATTATTACTTTTCTGAGTTTTACTGATCTGTCGTAAAATCATCGGTTTAGCTCTATACTCAGCTAAAATTGAGTTATTATCAGACAATCATAATCGGCATCCATGGCTTACAAAGTATACAGAGATTTTCTACTCGGAATATCTATAACCATATTCGCTCTTTCCAAGTGATATTCAACTATCAAGTCATAATCTTTCAACATTTCAAACCATATACGCTATCTCAGATTCAAATCTTTTAGTAACATCAGATATTTCAAACTTTTATAATCGATGAATATATGACATTTTTCACCAAACAAGTAATGTTGTCAGATTTCAATACAAAAACAATAGCCGGCAATTCTAGATCATGTATCGAGTAATTCTTTCCATGTGGTTTTTTTTAACTGTTTGCAAGTACAAGCTATTACTTTGCCTTACTGCATCAAGACATGGTCTAATCCCATTCAATAGTATATCACTGTAATAACAAATTCCTTACCCGATTCAGGGTGAACCAGAATTAATACATCAGTCAACAGAGCTTCCAATTGATCAAAACTTTACTGATATTTATCGTTCCATTCAAATCTTACCGCGTTTCTATAATAACTAGGTCACCAATGTAGCTATTTCAATTATTAGCATTGAAGCTTTGAGTTTTTCCAAAGCCACAACCATCAGATAGATTTAAAACCATAGTGCATTAATATGACCAACATTTCAATCGTATAGATAGCGCAACACTTTAATATCAATAGTGCACCTCAACTTAAAAGAGGGAATACCGAAAGTGGCCCCAATAATAACCAAAGCAGTAACACAGTTTCTATAATTTATGATCTCCATCACCATAACTCATGATCGAGTCAATATTTATAACGATAATAAATGTAATTACCTCCGATCAACGAATATCTTTCACAAGTAACCCATGTTTACATAACAAAGAGATTGATGATATCTCAGAGAAAATTTAGAAGAGTAATATCACGTATACTTAGTAGAAACAACTGTGGAAAAGACAATATACTTACATATTCGCAATTCAAGGCTTCAATCAGTTGAAATAATAGGAAATGATATCATATGAATCTTATCATCAAATCTTATATCAATCATGATAAATTAGAAAACCCAAGAAAAATATAGCAATACCACTCATGAATCAACCAGACTTTTAGTAATCCCATCTATTATAATAGCCAGCCTTTCAATACGATAAATATTACATCTGAACATGCACAATTTCATATGCTTCTGAGAATAACAGAACTTATAGAGTAACCAGAAAAGATTGTTGTAATATAATGAACTATAACAGCTGTATTCAAATATATTTACAATTTCATCATTATTCCACTGACTAATAAAGTCATCAATAATCTTACATTATTCAGTTCACTAAAAGAGTCAATTCAAAAAAAAAATCGGGTTAATCCGTTCTGTAAATATCATATCTAGATAAGTCAATTACTCTTAGTAATCTTCTTCCTTAACAATGACATCATATATTCAAAATAATCTTCAGAAAAATCTGACATCTCTTTTAGTACCGTCTTTACTTACTAACTCATTCTTAATTCTGACTACATCATTAATCATTCAACCTTTGAACTCTTATTTCACACTTATGAACTTAATCAATATAAATCTTGCAAATTTCATTGTATAAAACTATACTAGTGAGAGGTGTATCGTAAGCCTTAAATTTTAACTTTCATAAATACACACATATTACTTAATGTGTACCATTAACATGTTCACTATAAAACATTTATTTATACCTTTACAAGGCCCCTTTTATCGTAAGCAACATTTTTACCCAGGCACATGTGTATCACTTTCAGCAATATCAGAATTAGCTTAGTTGGAAAGCATCTCTGTCTATTTGCAAAACAATTTTCATCAGAGTCGGGAGATATCACACTATTACATGTTATATAATGGCATCTATTTCTAAACTCCACATACACTATGTTTAGTCCGAGAACCAACTAAACTGTAGCTCTGTTACCACTAAATATAACACCCCTAACATGTATCTGTCGTCAGAATAAGATTTCACAACATTACCAAAACTTTAAAAAAATTTTAAAAATAATTTATGTAAATTACTTTTCATTAACCTAGATCATTTCAAATGTCCCTTAATTGGACCCTTGAGGCCTAATACGAGCATTAGAATCGAGTCGAGACTTAATCGGGAACTCTAAGAATTTTTCGTGACATTTCAAAAATTTTCCAAGGCGCAGGGTTCACACGCCCGTGTGGTCCAAGGGACACACCCGTCTAACCCTAGAACACACTCGTGCTGCAGGCCGTGTTCGACCCCATGTAACTCTCAAACTTGTGCACATGGCCATGCCACACGACTGTGTGCTATGTCGTGTGGTCAATTAATTCATTTCGAAATTAGGTGCAAGTTTCACACAGCAAAGACAAACGCCCATGTTCTAGGCCGTGTAGCACACACGGCTGAGGCACATGCCCATGTCTCTGCCCGTGTGTTCAATTCTAAGCATTCTATTTCTCAAAATTTAGGTGTAGGGTACACACGGCCTAACTACACGCCCATGTACTTGGCCGTGTGTCACACACGGTCTAGACACACGCCCATGTGGAAAAAATAAAGCCATTGCTAGCTTCACTTCTCACCCCAAAATCACACTCATGACCTGCACTTGAAACACACATCCAATACCAACCATTTCAAGCATTTAATTTAAGTAAACTCTATCATTCAACATGGCATGCCATTACATGTATACATGTTCAAATTCTTGCCTTGGTTTAGTCTATATGATAGGCATAATTTGATCAACTACTTAACACATAAGTAGCTACCATATTATGACATTACAAATATATTAAAACAAACCATTACTAGCCATTCCAAAGGCTAAATTACAAGCATCATTTACATTTACATGCCAATACGGCCAATATAACCTATACAAGCCACTACAACCATAATTGATTTACCATATATACTGATATAGGCTGATAGATAGTGTGAGTGATCTCTTCCAAGCTTTCCATCCAACGAGCTTTTGATTTACTCTAAAACAGGGAAATAAAACTAAGTAAGCATAAAATGCTTAGTAAGTTCGTATAACATGGTACTTAACTTACCATTCATTCTATTTTGAGGTAACTATGTAAGGCATAATCAATCATTTTGACCTCAAGCCCTACACACATTCTCATTGCCCTTGTTAGTCATATATTCCATAATAACATCAAATCATATATGGGCTCAACAACAATTAAGTTTCAAGCAGATATGCTTTCCACAACATGTATTCATTAAACATGCATAATTCATCTCATTATTTCAAGTATAATTTCATAATAGTTCATTTTGAGTTTAGATTATTTCATATCAGAACTTTACTTATATTACTCAGAATATCAAGGCCACGATTATTACACTCAAGGTGTACAAGTCTATAATCAAGAATGAAAACATATTCATCAAATCAAGTCCATGTAATAACTCAATTTATCATTCATAACTTTTCATGTTTGGAATTGTCACCCACTGAATTTATTCAGAATTTCAATGGATACGTAGGTAGTACACTCGAGGTGTACGAATCAGGATCTGTCAATTCATGTCCAATGGTACACATAAGGTACTATATCAGAGAACACACTTTCGAACCACACATGTATACAATAGGATTACCAGTCTAGGTTAAATCCTTTTATGACATATGTTCTAATGAGCTTGATCTAGATTACCTATCCAGGCTAAATCCTTTCATAAATGAAGTCAATAGGATTACTCGTCCGAGCCAAATACCATCAACAACAAATGCAGAATGTCATTCACTTCGGAAAATTACATTTATCCATCGATTCTTCCTTTATTCAAACAAGATTTAACATTTCTCAAGAATTAATAAGCATGTGATTATTTCCTACATCTAAATCATACATATAATTCAAATAGATACATTCCACATTCATTTCAAGCATATAAGTAACATTTTTATCATTTACCATTTATCGAGTATTATTATTGATCGGCCATTTTCATTTATCGGGGTATAACGAGTATGTGATCATTTCAAATATTTATAGAATTTATACAATTCACACGAACGTACCTCGACAGTGTTTGTGTACGTAAAATCTACTAATCTGACATTTTCCTCTTTCCTCGTTCTCGCTCCAAATTTGGTCTATCCAGATCTATACAAGTAAATTTAACATCAATTTACCATATTTCACATTCAAGTGGACTCAATTTTCATCCTAGGAAAAATTGCCATTTTGCCCCTAACTTTTCCATAAATTCCCATTTTGTCCCTAGGCTCAAAAAAATAAAATTTGTGCAATTTACTCCCCATTCCAAGCCTAACCAAAATCCTATTACAAAATTTACAGCACATGTATTCATAAAAATTCAGCATTTTTCATCAAATTTCACAAGTTTATATTTTAGTCCCTAAATCATGTTTTCAACAAAAATCACTTTGTAGAAGTTGTTTATCTATCAACGACCTTTCATTTTCTACCATAAATTTCTAATTTTCAGCATATTCATCCATGAACCATTTTCCATACTTTGATAATTTCTCAAATTGATCCCCCAAATAGATTGATTACGCTATCCCGGTTTCAAAAATATCAAAATTACTAAAAAAGGGACAAGAAAACTTACCCAATTTGGCCAAGAAAGTTTCTTCTCTCTCTCCTATGGTTTCCATGTATTATTTTGGGGAAGAAGATGATAAAGATGATTTTTTTCTATTTAATTAATTTATCATCTTTAATAATTTTTGTTTCAGATTTAGTCCCTAGCCTTTTTCGAATTTTCCATGGATGAATCATCCAAAAATATCTACTAACTTTTTATCAATGGTCTAATTACCATATTAGGACCTTATGTTTTGAATTCCATAGCTATTTGATCCTTCTAGCTACTAGAATTCAACTTTTGCATTTTATGGGATTTGGTCTTTCCCGTAATTAAACACATAATCGGTAAAATTTTCTTATCAAAAAATTCACATGAAATTTCTAATATAATACAGATCATATAATAAAATAAAAATAAATTTTATTTTCGGCTCGGATTTGTGGTCCTGAGCCACTGTTCTGATTTCACCTTAATTGGGCTATTACAGACTTATAACTCATATTTAATTGAATTGTATTTTATGAAGACCACACTTGTACATGTTTAAAGGAAGATATCTTAAGGCAATGATGCGCCAATCCTGGGTCCTCCTTAAACATCGAGTTTGGGGCGTTACAACATTAGTCATTGAAATGGCCTATCAAAGTTGTCGAAGTTTATGAAACAATCATATTAAACATTTGTTTATTATAGTAGAAAACTTGGTCAATTTTTCATAAAAGTTCACGGGTTATCAAAAACCTATTTAGTTTAACTTTCCTATGTAATGGTGGCTACTTTTAAGAAAACTTAGTTAACATGCCATTTATTTATTACCCTCAACTTTAACTAAAATCTAGCAGCGGAAAAGTCACATTTAACTTAGTTTTTAATTTAATAGAAAACAAGTTTTATGCATAATTAGTTAAAATCCAAATTTCTACATCTTAGAATTAAATTACGTGTCATGCATGCTCTTTAAACACAAATCCTAAGTCCTAAGCCACAAATTGAAATTTAAGGCAATTACAGTATCTGAATAATAAAAATATCAAACAATAAATCTAAAATATTTTGATAAAAACTTTATTGAGCCTAGATCGTTCGGATACCGTGTCTGCATCCTAACTTGGTGTGTTATTTGTAAGATGGAAATAAAAGGGAGTGAGCTATGAAGCTCAGTGCAAGTTCCACCATTAGAAAATCGGTGCAACCGATTAGCATACAAACATATCGCATAAAATAATTCACAATAGCAGTTTCAAAATATTGGCATATCAGATCAGCTAAACAAGGTATAAATATATATCATCCTAGAAATCTCAAAATTGTATGCATATGTTGATGAAATTAGAGGTGAGTACTCTAATGTATTGAGGAAAAAAACTCTCTTAAAGTACATATTTCTTAGAAATATGTACAACTATATATACATGTAGGATTTAACAACTAAGGATATAATATCTCTTAATTAGAATCTATAAAAATATCAGTTGTAATCTCTAAAGACACCATTTAATAATATAAAATAATCGAAGATTCTCAACACTCCCCCTCAAGTTGGTGCATAGATGTCTTACATTCCTAACTTGCAAAGAAGATTATGATGAGTCTTATTGTTGAGCCTTTTTTCCTTGATAAAATGACGACATATTTCGATGTGTTTGGTTCTATCGTGTTGTACTGGATTTTGAGCTATGTTGACAGCTGCCTTGTTGTCATAGTACAAGGTTGATCCATTTTAGTTCAACAACTTCAGCTTTTCTAATACTTTTTGTAGCCATAAAAGCTCACAAACTCATTGATCCATGACCCCATACTTAACTTCTACACTTTATCGATCCTTAACACTTTGTTTCTTGCTCCTCCAAGTGACTAAGTTTCCTTCCATAAGAGTATAATAACCCATTGTAGGCCTTATGCTATCAAGAGATCTAGCCCAATCTACATCTATAAATACTTCTATCTTGATATGACTATTTTTTGAAAAGAGAATACCTTTGCTCGGTGCAGACTTCAAATAGCACAAAATTTGCAATATTGCCTATATATGAGCTTCGCGAGGATCATGCATAAACTAGGTTACCAAACTGGCAGCATAGGCTATATCAGGTCAAGTATGAGCGAGATAAAAACGTCCGATGAGTATTTGATATCTCCCTTTATCCACCATTTCAACGATCCCTACTTGTAACTTGTGATTACTCTCAATAGGTAATTCTGCTGGTTTGCAACCTAACATGTCAGTCTCTGTTAGAAGTTCAAAGACATACTTTCTTTGGGAAATAAAAATTCCCTCTTTCGATCTGGCCACTTTTATTCTGAGGAAATATTGTAACTTTTCCAAGTCTTTGGTTTCGAATTCCTGAGCCAATTGTTTATTAAGCCGGGCCATTTCTTCCTTGTCATCTCTTGTCATAATTATGTCATCAACATAAACTATAAGGAGAGTAATCTTACCCTTGTGATGTTTCATAAAGAGGGTATGATCAGCATTACTTTGTAGATAGCCAAACGACACCAATGCCTTACTAAATCTGTCAAACCAGGCTTTGGGAGATTGCTTTAGTCGATATAGGGCCTTTTTTAGTTTACATACCTTCCCTTAAGTATCTTTATCCTTGAATCATGGAGGAACTTTCATATAAACTTCTTCTTTCAGGTCTCCATGTAAGAAGGCATTCTTTACATCAAACTGCTGTAAGTCCCAGTCAAGATTTGTTGTACATGATAAAAGGATCCTAATCGTGTTCAATTTAGCAATTAGAGCAAATGTTTCTTGATAATCCACTCCATATGTCTGAGTGAATCCTCACGCTACTAATCTAGCTTGATTCTTTCAATTGAACCATCAGCCTTATACTTAATAGTGAACACCCATTTGCAGCCAACCAATTTCTGCCCCTCAGGAGGATTAACCAGTTCCCATGTCTCATTTTTTGCTAAAGCCTTTATTTCTTCAATAATAGCCTTCTTCCATCTTGGATCAATGATAGCCTCTCTCCAATCCTGCGGAACAGACATAGAGAAAAAAGACAAAGTAAAAGCTCTATAGGATAGGGATAAGGAATCATAAGAGACAAAGTCAGAGATAGGATGTAAAGTGGAAGTTCTAACACCTTTTTATTGGGCTATTGGTAATTCCAAATCAGTAGCAACTTGAGGTAAAGAAAACTCACTTGACAGTGAAGAGTGAAGGCATAAAGTAAATTGTATGATGGCATCTTCTTTCATGCCTTTTCTAGTGTATGTCCATAAATCAGGCCTATCCAACAACTGTCCCCTAGTCTTCTCTTGAACCAAAGTCTCTGCTAGAAATAAATTCTCCCTCAAAAGAGTAACAAAACAAGGTGTCATCTCTTCATTTTCAACAACCTCCCCCTGGAGAGATGGTTGTAATGAAGAAAAGTAGGGTTTATCCTCACAAAATGTTACATCGATACTTACATAATACTTTTTAGATGATGGATGATAACATTTGTAACCCTTCTGTGCAGAAGAGTATCCAATTGAAACACAATTGACTGTACGAGGATCCAGTTTTATCCCATGTCGAAGCTGAATGAAGCAAACACAACCAAAGACCTTTGGTGAAACTGCGTAATCCATCTTGCTCTGTAAGGTTTCTATGGGACTTTTAAAATTAATGACCCAAAAAGGCATCTAATTAATGAGATAAGCCGCAACCAAAACCGCATCCCCCTAATAAGACTTTGGTAGATTCATAGTGAATATAAGTGATCTAGCAACCTCTAAAACATGTCGATTCTTTCTTTTGACAACACCATTTTGAGCACTTGTATCTCGACAACTGGTCTAATGCATAATCCCATATGATTCCAAATAACCATTAAAGTTATACTTGGTTCCATTACCAGTTTGCAAAATTTTAACCTTAGCGTCAAATTGAGTAGTAATCAATTTATGAAAAGAATGAAAACACGAGAAAACATCACTTTTTGATTTTAATAAAAATACCCATGTCATCCAAGTGCAACAATCAATAAAAGTTACAAACCAACGATTACTAGATAAAGAAGTAAGGTGAGTAAGGCCCAAAACATCCAAATGAATAATCTCAAAAAGAACAATACTTCTATTATTACACAAAGGATAATTGTTTCTTGTATGCTTAGCAAACTCACAAGCATCACAAACTAAAGAGTTTAACTGGAGGAAACATCTTGGCAAGAACAGTAAATGATGGATGTTCTAACTGCTTATGCCACTAAATTATATCCTGGTTGACATCTTTATTGTCTCCAAATAATGCTTGAGACATACTGGACGATTGATTTAGAATATATAAGCCATCACACAATCTACCACTGCCAATTGTCTTCCCTATTTGGAGGTCTTGAAAGACCCAGTGATAGGGAAATAATTCAAGTTTACAATTTAAGGCTTTAGTGATAGTACTAATAGATAAAAGGTTAACCGAGAATTTAGAGACATGGAGGACAGAGGATAAAGTGATATTGAGAGTGCAAACAATAGAAACTATTCTAGAATAGAGGTAAGGGAGCCATCAGCTAGTTGCAAACTATCTTTAGATGGACAAGTAGTATAGTTAAATAAGCTTTTGTTCGACCCTGTCATATGTCTATTCGCATCGGAATCAATAATCTAAGATTCAGAAGTAGATGGAGTAGTTAAAACAGTACTTGAGTTCACATGATTAGACTTGGAAATCGAGGTAGAGTCCAATTGAGACAAGAAGCATTGAAGATATTGAATCTTGTCTGAGGTAAAACTCTCAGTAGAAGTAGACTTATTCTCTGTTGTCACAAAGTCTAACAAATTTGCCTGAGGCTAAGAATTACCCCATCGTTTTCCACCACGACCACGAATGGGACAACCATGTAACTTCTAGCACTAATCTTTAGTGTGCCAAGGGTTACCGCAGTAGTCACACGTCAAGTGATCCTTGGTAGACTTACTACTCAATGGACTATCCTAGTTAGCAGTGAGGCCACCTTTCTCTAAAGGTGGATTATAGAGCATAACACTACAGTCACTCTCCTCCTGTTTTACATAGGAGTATGCCATATAAAGAGAAGGGAACAGAGTCTTTCCAATAACTTGAACCCGAATCTGACCATACTTAGTATTCAACCTAGCCAAGAAATCAAAAACACGCTCCTTTTCCACCATCTTTTAAAATTTTTTAGCATCCTTGGCACAATTCGCTTGAAAATCTTGATAATAATCAAGTTCCTGCCACAACCCACTTAATTTAGCAAAATATTAAGAAATCATTAGCTCCTCCTGTTTTGTACCACGGACCTTATTACGAATCTAAAAAATTTGTGCATAATTCCCAACACAAGAGTAGATGAGAGCAACGGTAGCCCAAATCTTTTCTGTGATATTAAGCAGCAAATAGCTTTTTGGAAATATGAGGTTGCATAGAGTTGATAAGCCATGCCATAACAAGAGAGTTTGTTGAATCCCATTGACAAAAGGTTGAATCAATAAGTTCAGGTTTCGAGGACATATCGGTGAGGTACACCTGCAAGCCAAGAGCCTTGATAAACAACAAGTAGGACCTTGACCAAGCAAGGTAATTATGTCCATCAAGCTTCATGGGGCTAATTTGTAATAAGGAATTATTGATTGGAATCACGAGCTTCTCATCTGTAGACATAATGCTAGAAAAAAATAAACCCTAAAAAAATTGCTTGCAAAATTAGAACAAAAATACACCCAAAAAACACCAAATATATCCTACACAAAAAAATAGCCAAAAACACACCACCACTTAAAGGAGAATGACCAGAAGAGAGGAGAGATGTAACAACCCATTTTAGGGTCAAATTGAAATAGTAGTTTCGAGACTACAAATTTGAAGTAGAAATATTTATTGTGATATTGTTTTAAGGTCTACAGTATGATTGAATGATTTGTGTGAAAATTTCGTTAAGAAAGTTTACCGATAAGGTGTCTAATTTGACTAAGAGGACTAAATTGTCATAGATGCAAAATATGTGTTGTAGAAGCTAAAGGTGTTTAATTGCAATAAAATTTTAAATTTAAGGTCCTTAGATGGTAATTAGACCATTATACTTTTGGACAAAAATGGACATGAAGTAAGAGATTTTTATGTTTTAAGTTAGGGGTATTTTAGTTATGTTGTAAATAATGACAAATTAAGTAAAATAAAAGTGTCCATCTTCTCCAAATTTCATCCCCATGGCCAAATATTGCAAGAGAAACCATAGCTAAGGTTTTTCAAGCTTCCAAGCTCGATTGTAAGTCCGTTCTAGCCCCGTTTTTAATGATTTTTTATGTTTTTGAGATCCATGTAACCTAATCTAGCTTTTCCAAGGACTATTTTGAAGTATTGTCAAAGTTTAAAATTTTAACCATGTTAGACATGCATGTATTTTGATGTCTAATGGTAGAAAATGTATGTTAGTTGTAAGATAAACAACTTTTGCTAAGTGATTTTCGGTAAAAATGTCAAAAAGGACTTATTTGTAAAAGTTATAAAATGAGTAGTAAAAGTGTCATTAAGTGAAAAATGTGGGCTGGTATGAGTATGAAAATGGTTCGGCTAGACTTGGGTGTTGAAGAAGTTGAATACATTTCATTTTACTAGCCTAGGGACTAAATTGTAAAAATGTGAAACATTAGGCGAAAAAATATAAGTTTTCCATAATATGATTTTTGGGCTAAATTGAATAATGTGAGTATTAAATGAGTTAAATTTGTTATTATAGATCAAGAAAAATGAGGTTCGGACCTAGATTGGGGGAAAAACAAAGTGTTTGACGATTAGGTCCAATTCTACTTTTTTTGTACTGAGGTAAGTTCATATGTAAATAATGCAATATTATATTTATGTTTTAAATGCTTTAATATTGCATGAATTGTGTGATTGACTCTTTGGACGTATTCGACAAAGTTTCAACAAGCGAGAAATCTCAGTTGTACCTTAGGAATAGAATAGGATATGAGTGACATGTCAGTAGGAACCCCATGTGTATATGTGTTTATGTGATTCGGGTGCTGGTCTTGTACGTCCTACCAGTGGCTGAGTATTCCAGCATATGTTGCAGATACCTGACAGCTTGTGTGAGGAGCACTGTGTACTACGTCCTGATTGACAGCTTGTGTAAGCGGGCCAGTGAATAGCTCGAGAGCGAGCCTATTTGTGTTATGAGATATAAGGTAGCTTTGGCTACATATGTGGCACTTATGTGCAAGATTTTTCGAGTATCCGATAATATTCCAAGTGTTCAATGGGAATAAGAAAGATGTGAAAGGATATGGTTATGTTACAAGTTGGTACAGGTATGTACGTAAAACTCATAAGTAATAGACTCGGTAAGTGATGAACTCGTGGTAAGGTTGTAATTGATGCAAGTTATGACTATGAGATTTTAATAACATTTATGTTATCCCATATTATGTAAATTGTATGATTGAGGTGTTGTTAAGATGCTTATTATTTGCATATGAATTTACTAAGCTATATAGCTGACTCCCATTTCTTTCCCTTGTATTATAGTGTCACCAAGCTAGCTCGGGTTCGGAGACCATCGAAGATCTATTCACACTATCAACAATTATTTTGGTATCAATGAATTCAACATTTTGAGTTATGGCGTGTATAGGGGACTTGGTCATTTTGTTATGTGTCATAATTGATAAATTGGTTAGAAGTTCATTTTGTATAAGGCCATTGGAAATGGGCTAATATTGGTTATAAGTATATTCATATAATGATGACTTTCATGAATGATGTGTTGATGTCTGGGTTGTGGATGTTTGGTTGTATTTATGTGCTTGGATTGGTGCTATGTTATGTTGTGTAGGTGTGTGCATTAAAGGGTGACAAAATGACTTGGGAAATAGCCTTATTTTTGTCCACACGGGTTTGTGTCTAGGCCGTGTCCGACACACGGTTTGCCCCATGGGCATGTGTTTAGGCCGTGTGTCCCTTGCACCTTAGTTTTGAGAAACAAAATGCTCAGAATTGAGTACACGGGCAGAGACACGAGCGTGTGTCTCAACCGTGTATACCACACGGTCTCAAACACAGGCATGTGCCCTGGCCATGTGAAGTTTGCACCTATTTTATGAAAATTAATTTTCCACACGGCCTAGCACACGGGCGTGTGACTTGCCCGTGTGATCTTAATTTGTTCATGAGTTATAAGTCAATGAGTTACACGAGGTCGAGACATGGGCGTGTGTGACCACATGGCCTGCCCACATGGGTGTGTCCCATATCCACACGGGCGTGTGATCCTTGTTTAGTGGAAAATTTTCTAAGTTTCTTAAAAATTTCTAAAGTTCTCGGTTTAGTCCCAAACCACTTCTAATGCACGTTTTGGGCCTCGTAGACTCGTATCAGGGACTTTATGATTAAATGCAAATGGTTTTAATTTGGACGCAAATTTATAACCTGAAATTGTATGTTTGTTTGTGTGATAAGTCCGGTAATGCCTCATACCCTATTTTGGTGTTGAATAAGGGTAAGGGGTGTTACAAGAGAGCACAGCAATGCCATCAGAAAACACATAGCGGTAGCAGGTGAGTCCATGCGTGACTCGTGAATCAGAGCAGTAGAAGCTTGTTACAGTGTGTGGGGCCCACGTATGGGTATTCTGGTTTCTAATGTTTGGGGTTTCATCGGCGAGTGGATTTCGAATCCAATAGTAGGGGCGGTGAGAAGAAAAAATAAGGATAGGGTGGAAAGTACCAAATTTTGTGTTTCTAAGGTATGTGGGGAAAAAATTAAATAAAAAAATCCCAAAATTTGGATAAAAACTCTAATACCATGATGAAATTAGAGATAGATACTCTAATATTTTGAGGAAAAAAAACTCTCTCAAAGTATATATTTCATAGAAATATGTATAACTATATATACATGTAGTATTTAACAACTAAGGAAATAATATCTCTTAATTAGAATATCTAAAATTATCAGTTGTAATCTCTAATATACTATTTACTAATATCAAATAATCAAAAATTCTCAATATCAAATAATTAAAGATTCTCAACACATGCTTTATGAATGCAATACAATTTCGATTTAACAAGAAGATCCTACCCTACCGCTACACACCATAGTAGAAGTTCCTAGAACTCATTCATCCCTACACAATGGGTTACGGATAAACCACAAAAGTTACAGGTTAATACGCTACCAGATGGTTGTGAATGCACAACATATTTGTAGATAAGAGCTGGCCAAATGTAGGTGGATGAACCACTAGTGTTGTAGGTTAATACACTGCTAGATGGTTGTGAATACACAATATATTTGTAGATAAGAGCTGCCAGAAAATATGTGGATGAACCACCAGTGTTTTAGGTGCATATGTTGCCAAATGGTTGTGAATACACAACATAATTGTAGATAAGAGCTGCCAGAAATTCTATGGATTAACCACAAAAGTTGTAAATTATTAATCTACCAAAACTTCCTTATTTCAAAGCATCCCGCCCCATGCAATCCAATATGGCATGCTTTTAACAAATTAAACGATAGTGAATAATATGCTTATAACAGATTGATATGGTAGCAGTAGTTATGCTTTTAACTAATCAATAGAGTAGCAAAACATGTGATTTTCATGTATTTGATTAAACTGTATCATAAGACATGTTGAACGTACAATTAAAAATACATATGTAACAAGCATATATATATTACTCACATATCATGCATATATATAGTATTAATAAATCAATCAATCAAATCATGGATTTTAACATTTTTCACATTATTAAGGACATTATTGAATAAAATAAAACACTAAAAATAGTTTCGGGATTATCCAATAACTAAACCTCACATAACACAAATTTTTGGATAAAATTGTAAACAGGGGACACACGACCGTGTGGTCAGGCCGTGTGGAAATTGCAAAAATAAGTTATAGGGGAGGCATGGCTGTGTGAAAGGTTTTCGGGATGTGAGATTCAAACTATCCTAGGGTTTTAGAGGTACATGGCCATGTGGTCCACATGTGTAATCCTCATGCCCATGTGAAAGACTGTATGGCCCTATTTCTAGGCATGGTTTGCACCGATTCACTTATTAAAGAACTCAAACCTTTCACAAGAAGCCCGAACGAGGTCCCTCACTATCAAATTAGATTCAATTCACTTAAAACAGGTCCTTCAAATGACATTTTTACATGATTTAATTATTGATTTCAAGATCTGTCAAGATTATCAAAAGATTCAGAAAGAACCGAGAAAGATTGTGTAATTGGATTTCATGATTAACATGGATAGAAGTTTTACATAAATTCGAGATTAAGCCTCGAGACTGATATGTACTTACTGATTCTTTAGTGAAGACTAAGGATGCTATTTTCTGGCAATTACAATTTTGATGGAAAAATTAGTAACGGGGAATGATTTTAATTTGAGAAAGAAAAAATATTTAGCAACAAAAAGATGCAAAATATTATGCAAAGAAGAGGGAAGAGAAGAAATAAAAAAGATGAGAAGAGGTCTTCTTAGGTTTGAAAATAGGAAAATCTGGTTCAATTCGGAAAGAAATGGTTAAATAGGTTAGGGTTTCAAATCCCTAGGGCAACAAGGGTAATTATCCAAAAGTTTTGGGCCGAAAATTAAAAGAAAGTATACAATAAATGGTTGTGGAGATGGGGTGGCTCGAACTTGGGCAAACAAAGAGGAACTAGTGTGTTAACCATTAGGCCTAATGCCTATTTCTTGTTAAGGATTTACTCAAAGAAATATTTATTTTAGTACGAATTTTATCATAGTTAGTTGAAAATAAAAGGAAAAGAAATGGAAGAGGAGTGGTTTGAACCTAAAACCTCTAGGGAGTGCACTAACAACTTAACCATCAAGCCTAAGTCGTTTCTTGGTTAACTATTTCAATTAACCTCTATATTTCGGGGTGTGACAATAGTACAACATGGAAAAATAAACCTAAATGTACTAAAAGTACAACCCCAAAACCTCAAAAAAATTCCTAACTTGAGAACAAAATTCTCTCCATAGTTACCACGAAACTCTCACCAGAAACTCATATACGATACACCTTGTCGCCCTCAAAGAAAAGCCCTAGTTGATTAGCATGTCAAAAGAGAGATACAATGACCCCTTTAAATAGGCTTAGATTAAAGTTCTAACCATACTAAAATATCCTTGGAATAATCAAATTTTAACTGGGAGAAGCAATCCTGCTTGAAGTCTAAGACGCGGCTGCATAACTTGGAGAAATCACTGTGACGTCCCATGTATGCTAGTCACGATGTCGTTGCCACATTTTTTTGGGGTTTCTTCACGACGTCACTTGTCTTCATGTTGCAACGTCACCTCTGTTTGACCTCTTCTTCAGTAAGCCGTTGAACGTCTTTCTAAGTTCCTACAAAACATTTGATAAATACGAGACACACCCCACAAATTTAAATTGGGTGCCATAGTACTTCTTTTGGGAAAACTTCTTGTAAATATGTTTCTTTTGAAATATTTTTGGGAAATTTTGATTTGTACAAAACAATCTCTCTGTTTTTTAAACTTTTACTACTTTAGAGGAATTTCCTCTTTTGATTGGACAAAAGCCAATGCTAATTCTAAGGACTGAAAGACTGACTCAATCCATTTTTTAATTTGAGAACTAGCTTCATTTGGGTCTTCTACATCTTGGAGAGATGCATTCTTTGAGGATTTTGATGATGATTCCTCATTTTCTTCTTGCATGCATATTTCATATCAAGATATTATTGGTTTTAAAGAAATTTTGGGCTTTGGGGATGTTTCTTCTTTTTTTTCTTTTGTCTTAGAGTTTTGGGGGCATTTTTTTGAGAAATTGTCTTGTAAGCAAAACAGGAAAAGAATTAGTTTCTCTTTTGATGTACTCAATATCAAAACTAAATATGCTCAAAATTATTTGCTATCTTGCAAAAATCTATTTTGAAGCAATATTTTAAACATCTTTTTGTAAAACTTCTTTTGCTGATTTGTAATAAACTCATAAAAGAAATTCTATGTTAAATAAATCACTTTGAAATTTTATAATACATAAAACAATTGATAATTTTTTTTGATAGTACTATAATTTTGCTGAGTTGGATTCTAATGTCTTGAAGTAAACTGGACTATTTTCTTTTTTCCTCCATTAATATGTTTTAAGGTCCCACCATAACTTATTTCAAAAGCATTTGTTTCTACTATCTTGGGGGCACTTGAATCAGCTAAATGTAAACATGGAAGTTTATTAATTTGCCTTTTAATCTGGGTAACAATATTAGTGTGATCATTTGTCTAAGGTTGTGGATTCTTTTTAAGCATATCATATACGTGCTTGCATAATTTGCTAAGACCTAGATAAAAATATATGACATAATTGAGGCTTCCTAAGAATCTTTGTAATTGTACTTTATCAAGAATTTGGTTTGAGAATTTGCTAGAAAATTCTAAAGACCTCTGTATTGGGGCAATGGTTCCTTGGATAATGTAATGACCTTGAAACCTTACTTTGGTTTGGAATAGACTTATCTTGGATTTAAAAACTACCAGACCATTATTTTTATGACTTTGACAAGATGAATAGATGTTTGAAGTGTTTTTTTAAATTTCAAAAAACACTAATACATCACCAATGTAAAAAAATATCATTCATGATTCTTTGAAGTTAAGATGGAACATTTTTTAACCCAAAAGGCATCACATTCCATTCGTATTGCCCAAATGGTATAGTAAATGTCGTTTTATATCTTTTTTTCTTCTTTTATTTAGATTCGCCAAAATCCCGATTTCATGTCAAATTTTGAAAAAATATTGACATTGCAAAGTTTTTGTAAGAAATGTTTTTTATTTGGGATCAAGTATCTGATCCATTTTAAAGCTTAATTAAGAGGTTTGTAATTAATTACTAATCTTGGTGTCCCTCTTTCTAGTTATGCGTTTTTCATCACATAAAAAGTAGAACAACTCCAAGAAAAACTTCTTTTTCTAATTAATTTTTTTATTGAGAAGATCTTGTATATCTTTTCTACAAAATTCTTCATTTTATTTGTTCATTTGTATTGGTTTTGCTTTTGTTTGTATTTGTTTTTCATCAAAATTATTTCCGAAAGGCATTAGGGATGTTAAAGCATATTATTGACTCGATTTCTTATTGATTTGATTTCTTGTTTTTTGATTTTCTATTTTTTCTATTTAAAACATATTTCTTCTTTTAGAAAAGAAATTTGTTTTTTGTTTATGACTAATTAAATTATTGATTTGTCTTATAACACCCCTTACCCGTACCCGAGGTCGGGATAGGGTACGAGGCATTACTAGACTTAAACGTACATAATTTCATAAAATCGGACCTTAAAATTTTGACCAATTCAAAAACATTCAAACACATGCATGTCATCCCTTATACGGGCCTACAAGGCCCAAAACATACATCGAGGGTGGTTTGGGACTAAATCGAGAACTTATGAAACTTTTACATCACTTGGAAAATTTTTCAACTTTGGAGAGTCATATGCCCGTGTGGGTAGGTCGTGTGGTCACACACGCCCATGTGGCTTGGGACATGCCCGTGTCCTCAGTCCGTGTAACTCTCTATTTATGATGTCAGCAACGAAATAGAGTCACACGGCCAAGTCACACGCTCATGTGCTAAGGCCGTGTCCCCCACACGGTTGAGACACACGGCCGTGTCTCTTCCCGGTGGTCAACACTTAGGCTATTTTCCAAGCCTTGGTCAACCTTAAACCCTCACACATTTATACAACACCAAGGACATATAACATGGCATCCATTCAATGATTAAACATCTTCAATTAAGCCACAAACATAGCATTTGCATGTCATCATACTTGTATTTCTCATACTCATTTTATAACAAGTCTAGACATACCAAACCATATTCATTTGACCCTGTCATCTTCATTACCACTTATACCCTTATACCATGGTTATCTTCATGCTAATATTCTCAACTTAATCATCTAGCATTCATAGTTATGTCTAATTCATATCCTTAATGTCACATATCACACATTCACATTAACATGTTTCTTTAAGGCATTCCACACCAATTTAATTCTTCATCTACATCATTAACTTACTCTAAATTTACACTTTTATACTAAGAATATGGTCACATCTATTGATCAAAGTTCATCCATCAAATATGCATACCATATCATACATCTATCGATAACAAGACATTAGAACAGTTGTGCAAAATTAATTAGGTTTACAACCCAATGATCAAATATAAGCCATATCTCATGGCTCTATACAAATGAATCATTATAAGCCAACTCAATTGGCCAAATCATGAAACACATATCGTAAAGTACTAAGTCTCTATACATGCCACTCACTTGAAAACACTTAAGATTTATTAATACCTTGACTTGATAATTTTATAGTGTGATGCTGCCTCCGATGATCTCCAACCTCGAGCTAACCTGACAACACTTGAATCTGAGCACAACTAATTATTCTATTTTAGTCCATGATCTCGTACTTTTCTGATTTAAGCCTGAATATTTATTTTCTTGATTATTGAGCTTGGAAGCTTGAAAACCCTAGCCATGGTGTTCTCCTTGGTTCACACGGCCATGGGGTAGAAGATGGACAATTTTGGCTTTTAATTTGTCTTTTAGTCCATTTAATCACTAAATGACCAAATTACCCCTAAAGCTTTTCTTTGGAATTCTTACCATGCATGTCCATTTTTGTCCATATTTTTAGAACTTGGTCAAATTACTATTTAAGGACCTCTAATTAATGATCCAGTTCAATTTCATGCTAAAAAATTTCTAGAATATAAGTTTTGCAATTTATTCAATTTAGTCCTTAAAGTCAAATTAAGCACTTTTCATTTAGACTTTCTTCATGGAATTTTCACACAATCATACACACATATCATAAAACTTATAACAATCATAAAATAATTATTTCTATTTTAGATTTTGTGGTCTCGAAACCACTATTCTGACTAGGCCCGAATTCAGGATGTTACATGTCCATCATGACTGGATAAAGATTTTAATAAGTTAAGTTTCTTATCTTGGGTTTTTCCACAAGAGAGAATTCTACCTTAGTATTTAAAACTTTGGTAGAGATTGAGTGGTTTATTACTTTGTAAGGTTTAAGTAAAGATATAAAAGGGGATTCCTAATATAAGGTCTTGGCAATTTATTTTACCATTAAAAAATATGTTTGGTATTTGATACATTTGTTGCAGATTTCAGCATTAGGAATTTTGTAAGTAATTTTGATTTTTTTTTTATCGTTTTTAGCTTTAAAAGATTCTGATGTTTTATCATAATATTTTGTTGGAATTATCCCTTCTCTAATACTATTTTGATCTGCTTCTGTGTCAAAAAGCGATATCATTTCCAATTAAAATTCATTATTTATAATAAGATTTGTTTTTATTAAATACCTTCAAATGGATACTTCAGTGAGAACTATCATGTATTCTTGTGTATTTTCTTTAGGCTCAAGTTTATCTTCTGAAGAGCTATCTTTTGAGATTTCATATTCTAAAGTTTGCATTTGTTTTTTCATTTCTTGTTGTTCATTTTGAAGCTGGGAAAGCTCCAATTTAACTTGTTTTATTTCCAATTGTAATTCAGAATTCATGATTTGTCTAAGTTTTATTTTTTCATATTTATTAAAGATTATATCTTGTCTATTGTGCATTTGTGATTGACTAGAGATAATTTATTTTTCCTTTTTTGGTTTATCTTTTAATGAGGATTTTAATTTTAAAAGATATTATCTTTAAGTTATAGGTCTTGTATTTTGTCAATAACTTCAATAATGAATTATTGGTCTTTGGTTAACATGTTTATTGTAGGTTCATTTTCATCAAAGGATTCTGATGTTGTATGTAATTCATCCATTTGTAATTCATTAGATTCAGTGGTGGCATCATATTCAGAGGAAGTAGTTTCTAGAAGAATTTCATTAATCTTTTATTATATTTCTTCATCTAGATTTAGATTATTAATCTTTCTTTTGATTTTATAGTATTTTGAGATATGTCTTGTTTTTCCACATCTATAACATTCTATTGTTTTACCAATCTTATTTTCTGATTTTTGTTGTTTCTTCTCTTTTTTAATATTTTCTATATTTTGACTTTTTATAATATTATGAGATTTTTTCCCTTATTTTTTGGTTTTATAGGGCAACATGTTTTTGAGAAAGAAGGCTCACTTCTAATGTCAAATTGTCGGCAAAATGATCCTAGTTCCTTTTTACATTGATATCTTTCTTTTTTAAGTTGTTTTTGTAATTTTAAGTCTTGAAAGATTTTTAATCCTTCCTTTTGGGTGAAGCTAATTAGTTCACCATATGTAAGTTTTTCATAGGGAATAATATCTTTGTAATTTCCCCTAATTTGATTTCTAACCTTTTCTCCTAATAAAGTAGAAGTCTTACTGGTAATTTTTCTTTTCAGAATGGTTGTTGATTATCAGATCTCTGCATAACTCTAGTCATACAAACATTTTATACAATTTAAAATATGTTAATTTTTTGCATTTTAAATTTGATAATAATTTTGAATTTCTATCTTTGAGATGAGAAAGATCTCCTATAAAATGTTTAGAGATTGAAAAAAATCAAAGTTGCATCTGCATCTGCATCTTGAATTCTCTTCCTTGTTCATCTAAAATAATTATTCCTTCATCATCTTTTTTATTGCTCTTAGAATTTCTTCTTGATGGGTTTTAGTAAGTGCGTAGTCCCACCATCCTTTTAATTAACCAGTAAATCCAACAACGAAAAGATTGACTAAGGCTTGATAATTAATCAACCCATTTTGGTTTTGTGTTTTATAAACATTTGATGCTATTGTCATTTGTTGTAATGAACTAAGATATTATATTAAGGCATTTCATCTATATTCCATTCCTAAATTGTGTTAACATTGTATTTATTTTGGAAAACAAGTTTTTCTTCAATATTAAAGTCAGGTGCAGTGATTTTTGGATAATATAATCTTTTTGGTTCTTTCCAAGCCATTTTGTTAATTTACTATTCACTTGATTGGTTAGAGTCAGATTGAGAAGATTGATGTAACGTATTTACTGAGTGTTGGGCTTGCATTGGGGTTTTAGGGACAACTAATTCAGACTTATAACTTTTCAAAGCATCAAGTCTATTTTGGATTTCTGTTAAGAAAGTTTTTTGGGGTTTTCGGAAAGGTTTTGGAATTTCATATGGTGTAAATATTAGTTTTTTAGAACTTTTTCAGTTATTTCTTTTACAAATTCTTTCTCAATTAGTTGGCTTACTAAATTTTCAATATGATCTAATTGTTTTCCTATTTTATGAAGACTGAGATTTCTATAATTGTTTTGTTCTACTATCATATAAATATCTTTTGATGAGATTTGTTCTTTTGCACTAGGAGTTCTTATTCTTAAAGGGCTTGTTTTGATTCCAGTATTTTTATGAAAGTATTGAACTTTTGTTAAAGGGGATGTTTGAGATTCAACTTCTCTATTTGTTTGTCAACTAGTATTATTTTTTATTGCATTAATAGATTCTAAATAATATTATTCAAATCATTTAAAGAATTTTATATGAATTTTATGGGTATTCATGAATTCATAATATTCTTGGAGAATGCTCTCTTTTTTATTATTATAATTGTTAAAGTAAATTTTTTTTGTTTACTTTTGTTAGAATATAAGTGTTTTCTGCACCATTCTTTATTGATCTCAAAAAAAAATTCTAGAGCAAAAATTTCTGAACTTTCCCCTAATATTGTATTATTAATTATTGATTAGTATGTTGGTGATATATTAGGTGAATTTTGGGGGCTTTCTTCATGTTTGTCATAGATAGGTTGGACTATATTTGAGGAATTATCTATTTCTTGTAAATTGATTCTAAATGTTGTTGGGATAGAAGAGAAAAAAGCTTTAGCAGTCTTAAAATCTATTGTTTGTGTTTTAGGATTTGATTCTTCTTCTATATTTAACCTTCTAAAAGTTGTACTGATACTTTCTATATTAAAGGAATGTCTTGGAGGCAGTTTATGTGACCTATTGAATATTAATTCAATTGTGCCATGATGTTGAGAAATTTCACTTAAAGAAATGTTTCTAATTGGGGTTGGCGAAACAGGGTCTATAGCACCTTGAAGTTTCGATTTGTCAAGGAGATTGATTTCATGTCATTTTATTGTTTTGAGATCGTGGTTTGAGATCTTAAGGTGTCTGTTTCTATTAAAAGGGTTACTCCTTTTGGGCTTTTGAGTGAAGTCTTGATGTTAACTACTGGGTACATACCTTTGAAATGGAGTCAATATATTAAAGTTAGTACTTCAGATCCAGGAAGCATATTGTAATTATGGGTATGAATTTAAAAGGTTAAAGATTGTAAAATGTTTTTATCGGTTAAAAAAACCATAAAATTTGGGTAGCAATTAAAATGTATTAAGCTAGTGTCATGGGGCTAGATCTTTCGTCTCGGGATCCGTGCAGCCTTAAGTGATCTATTTGCTCCAAACTCGCCTAAGTCAGCTTTTACTCCCAAAAGTGAGGATTCCTTTAGAATTCCTTCAAGGCACTAATTTGTATAGCGGAAGCAGTTGTGTCAAAAGAAGCTACAAAACCACAACAGAAAGCCACAGAAAGAACGCACACAAAGTATTTGAGTAAATGCTCAAAGAATTCTATTACTCTTAAGAATTCAACTTACAATGGATGATTTACAAGTGAGGGTGAGGCTCTCTATTTATATTGAGCTCCACCAAAATCGACGTTGAAGATTCAATTACATTGACAGATGAGATTAGTCTATCCCTTAATTTTGGGGATTTACAAGATTACATCATATCATATCAAATCTAAAAGTTATGATTCCCCTACTTACTAAAAATAGCCTATGTTGCCATATCTTCATTATCGAGCCAACCAGACTTCTCTAATAGTTCTTAGAATCAGGCCAATTCTCGTAGGTTAAATGGTCCCCATCTAATCGATCGACTTCCATAGAGCGCATCTTGTGCCATGGTCACGGGACTTGTACTTTGGCCCGTGACACTAGTACATAGGTTTGTTTTTATTGTTCCTAGTAATGAATCATTAAACATAATGTATCTTTAGTTTTACAATTAAAATTAAGGTATTTTTAATGGCATCAACACTAAGAAATTTGACACCAACTTGAGTTAATTCAAAATGGATATATTTATATTTTTATTCTTTGAGCTTATTAATAACAGCACAAATTTAAAGAAAGAAAAAAAATTAATGATAGCTTGATGATTGGAGCACAAATTTAAAGAAAGAAAGAAAAAATTAATGATAGCTTGATGATTGGAGAAAAAGGTGGAGTGATGTGTGTCAACATCTACTAGAACTATTGAAAATGCTTATTCCAGTAAATAATTATTTATTTACTTTATTTTCATACTTACTTAGTTTTTATATTATTTGTGTAAAAGTTTAAAGTTTTTTAATCTGGGCAATCCCGACCCAAGGTGTGGATGTTACATTTCTTCCTTCACTTGAAATGGGTTCCTAAACAAAAGTTTTGAAATGAGTATTCTGCAAAATCATTTCTGGGGGTTGGCATTGTTGAATGCCCAGAACAAAGATTAGATGGAAACAATAGAGTTGATTCTGGAAGACCATCATCGAAATAACACATCAAAATTAGTATACAAAAACAACAGAGCTGTAAACCATGAATTATAATCCTCGTATTTGTGAAAGGAAACAGGCATGTTTGTCAGTTTTAATCTTAAAAGCATAATAGTGGTGTACTTTTGTTTTGGAGAGGGTTCATACAGGAGGTCTGGGCAGTCAAAAACAGGTCTGAACGACCAAAGGTAATTCAAATTATACTAACTCCAGCGGAAGCCGATAAGAGACAACAGACAAGAGGTTAAAAAAACTCTGGGGAACAAGTCAGTGGACTCACTATTCCATGCTCGGCTGACTGCTGCTAGAGACGCTGGTGCCGCACGCGTGTTTGGCTATTAACAGTAACCACCATTCTTTACTCGCCACATGTCTGATTCAGCGGTCAACTATGGAAGGACAGCCCTTCTTGACCCTCTGACTGCAGTGTCGCAATCGCAGTCTCCCTTGAGTCTTGACCCTACCTGTGCCACCCCAAAGAGGCAAGGACAGGTTAAGACTCGGTCAAAGTCAGGTAGCTCGAACAAGACAAGCCCATGCCTGTTTTCCGAAACCAGCCTCAACCAACTATCCACTGTCTATTTGAATATTTCATTAATAATCAACCAACAACTGTCTAACAAGAATTTGGATAACAATACACAAAAATACCATATTGTTAAAATACGAATACAAATGAGGTGAATAGGAGGAAAAGCAAATAATAATAAAGTAATGGGTGGGAGAGAGCAAAATCAAAGGAGCAGAGATCACGGCAACCGAGAAATCCGGCTAATAGGGTAAGTGCAAGGGGAGTAGGCACATACCGAGCAAGCAAAGTCCCAATTATTGTTCCCCACGCTGCCCGACATCAATTATATTGTCGGTCAGCTTTTAGTACCTATCTTATTGATTCCTGACATGATTTCTCTCTCTATTCCTGCTTATCTTAAATTGACTATTGTTTATTCTCCCTCATTTGGATACTTTTCAACAGGCTTTTATTAATTGGCAGTTGATTCAGTAGCAGCTTTTATTTGATTAGTCCTTTAAAAGAATATATCCTTGAAGGTGATATAGAATTGTTTTGAAAGAAAAAAGTGATATGAAATCCCGATTCATCCACTAAGACTAGAAAATCTTAAACGTATGCAATACCATGCTATTTAATCAGCCTAACAAGTCTCGATAAATCACCTGTGTTAAAAAGGTTAATTTATAAAGGGTAATTTATCTAAATAATTTTTAAAAAAATTAAATATTAAAATAGGTTGCGAAAATAATATATTTTTTTTAGGTTGCGCCCATTTAACAGGCGCAACTACTTTTTTTATATTAAAAAATATATATTTTTAAATATTATTTTATTGGTGGTGCATTTCTCATATGCGCCATTGTTTGTATTTTTTTTCGGATCAGTATATGACCAGTGTAGAGATTCGAAAATTGGGTAAGTGACGCCTATCTGGTAGGCTTGACTGGTAGAGCCTATCTGGTAAGCGCGACTGGTGGAGCCTATATGACAGACGCAACTGGTTGCGCCTATCTAAAAGGCGCTACTGGTGCTTAATTTTTCCTTTATATATACTCTCCCGAAAATCAAATGAGCAAAAGATATACACAAAATTTAGCAGAACAAAAGTAAGAAGATAGAGAGAAGAAAGAAAGAAAGGAAAACGAAAAGAATGATAAGGTATTTTAGTTTATTTCTTTTTAAATAGAATGTAGAGTTTTATTAGTAATTTTATTATTTGAAAGTTATTTTGGTAGGTTATTAATTTTGTTAGCTTCTGAATAAAAAATTTTGCATTAAAAATTTTATGTAACTTTTTTACTATTCGAAACTGTTTTAAGAATTTTGAATTTATTTTAACAGATCTAGTATTGAAGATGGAGAATTAGTTTTTCGTATGCATTTATTTCGACGGAGAAATTTTGACAACATTCGTGGGATGTATATTTGGATGTCGCAAATAAGTAGCAATGAAATTTAATAGAAATATATCGTTTGATGATATGAATGAAAGAATTAGTGAAAAAATTTATAGACGTTGTGGGAAAAAGATCTCGAAACTTTTCTATAAGTTTCTAGTTTTGACGGATCCCATAAAATTCACCGAAATGGAACTTATAAACGATGAAGACATGGAGACAATGATCACTCTTTATTGTGGGACTCGAAGCAACCAAAATGCACCGATTCAATTATTTGTTGAGTTAGTTGTTGTGGAGCCAACTAAAGATTCCACTTCATTAAGTGAAGAACATGGAGTTGTAGAGTCGTGTAAAGTGGTTTCGATATCGTACGTTGATAGTCTATCAACTGTACACGGGATTGACATTGATCTTAATGCTACACCCGAGACTGATGTGGTTGGTGATGATGTATATCATAGTAGTGATCCTTCTGATCACGAGGTCGATAATGATAGTGATCCTGACGTGGACGAGGTCCTAGATGATATTTACGACAAAGGCGTGAACAACAATGGAAACATTAATGCGTCTTCAGTCAGGAACCAGATTTTTCGTATTGTGATACACAATAATCCTAAGGCACACATGTCTCGGATAGACCCCGATGTGGCGCACGCGACCGAATTCCCGGAGTACCCTGAAATACTACCTGCTCACTGGCTAGCCATATATTCTGATCCTGAAGAGTTGTTCGTGGGCCAGAGATTCGAAAGTAAGGAAGAGTGTGTATTTGTCATTAAGCGGTATAATATGAATATATCAGTGGACTAAAAAATTGTCGTGTCTAAACCGACATTATATATTGGGGAGTGTTAGAGGTCGGCAGAAGGCTACAATTGGCGGATACGAGTTGCATTTATCCAGAAGTCGCAAATGTGGGAGATACGAAAATTTGTTAGGCCTCACACATGCACTTCAACACATATGATAGAAGATCATCGAAAACTTGATTCCAAAACTATCTGTACGCGCATCACGGCAATGGTGAAAGACATGTCGACCATTAAAGTTTCAGTACTGATTACCGAAATGCAGGCGTGATTCCAGTATCGAGTATCATATCGGAAGACATGGATAGCTAAACAGATGACAATGGAGCAATTGTAAAGAGATTTCGATGCACCATACAATGAGTTATAGGGATGGATAGCCGCTATGATGGAATACGTGCTGGGGACTGTCATTGAGTTGTAAACACGACCTTATTACGGTCCGAATAACCAACTACAATTGGGAAAAAGAATTTTCAACAGATTTTCTGGACGTTTGATCTATGCGTGCGTGCATTTCCCCGCTGCAAGTCGTTTGTGCAAGTAGATGGGACATGGCTATATAGTAAATATACACAGATCCTACTTCTTACGGTTGCTCAATACAGGAATAAGAACATACTCCCGATTGCATTTACCATCGTAGATAAGGAGAACATGGAGTTGTGAAAATTCTTCCTTACAAACCCGCGAAGGTATATTATTAGTAATAATAATATTTGCATCATCTTCGATAGAGAGAAAAGATTAATTGTCGTCATTAAGCGTTCTGGTGTGCCATGGAGATAGCACACAAGCTAGAGCTACACATTTTTCGGCAAAAGATGACTCGACTTAAGAGTGACATGGAAGGTCAGATAAACACATCTTTTCAACAATGGTTGGGTACCATGGAGCTTTGACAATGGGCTCAAAGTTTTGATGAAGGCTTTCTCTATGGTTATATAACCACTAATTTGACAAGGGGGTTAACTCTGTGTTGTTGAAAACACGATATCTTTCAATATCATCTGTCTTCTCGGCTACATTTTCAATATCATCTGTTTTCTCGGCTACATTCTACAGGTTGGCTACTTTGATGCCAAGAATGGGGCAGCACCAAGTCAACCAGATAGAGGCGAGACACGTGCTTTACAACACCCCCTAGCCCCAAATCGTCACCGAAACAGGGTTATGGAGTATTATCGGACCTATCGGACAATTTACATAAAATACCTATGTTCAACCCATCTAAACACATTTATATATGCTCAAAACTTGCTAAATTTAGACATTTTATATATTATCCAATACTCAATTCCAATCACTTATCATATATTATCAATATGATTCAAATTCATACTAAATTAGTCGAGTTCTGTTATATACGATTACCAAGCTTAATTCTACTTATTTCATCAATACATTAGCAATCCAAAATGACACATACATAAAACATCCTAGGCACATGCCATTACCAACTATTAACACACTTTACCTCATTGAATTCGGGATCGACCTAGGATGCTGATTCAACGATCTAGCTTTAACTTAACCTGCGCACAGAAACATCCGTACGCTAAGTATGAACTTAGTGGTATTTCTATAATCTGAATACTTAGTAAAATGAAAATATAACAAACACTTAAGAATCATATGTCATATATAATTGTATAATTATTCAATTCATAGATAAACCATTTATAACTCATTCGATTATTATCATCTATTAACCCAATTAGCTTTCGAAAATAAATTCACAATCATTTAAATAATTATATTTTCCATTCATATGTCTCATTTATACTTCTGTTCACTATTCAATATTAGTAAATAATTTTCAGTATAGATCAATTTTTTAGTTTCATTCAATAACATTCAATCATTCAACAACAATTAGTTGTTCAATAATATTCAGTCACTCTTTAATAGCCAGTTATTCAGTAACGATAAATTATTCAATAATAATCAATTATTCAGTAACAATTTTTTTATGCAGTAGCAGTTAGTTATCCAGTAATAGTCAGTTATTCAGTAGCAGTTAATTATTCAGTATCTTTTTTTACCCCTATTAACATGACTCGGACGGATATACGGATCCAACCCACACACCGGGATAGCATACAGTGTTTCATAAGCCAAAGCTGGAATACACCACAACAGTAACAGTAACAGTAGCGGTACACAGAGTACCTCATCAGAACAAATCCGGAATAGTAATAGTAATAGTAAGGTAGGAAGTACCTCTTCGGAACGAATCCGGAACAGTAACAGTAAGACGACAATTATAATGTCTCATCGACACAAAGTCAGAATATCCCTGAACACTTCTAATCCTATGGCATCCAACTATACCCGACTTAGCTCGATTCTGTTAATAGGGTTTCTAATTCATTTTCCAGTTCCTAATCATTACACATCTCAACAATCATATATATTCATAATTCGATATAATTCATTTCACTTTTCAATAACAAATATTCAATTTTCACAATAATCACATCTATTAGTATAAATTCAATAAATTTAACACATACCTAATCAATCCATTTCAATTATATAACATAATAATTCTCACCTCAATTACTATCATAATATTCAATCAAAATTAAACAATAAATAAATAATTTCACTTTTCAATTCTAACCGATATCTATTCTAATTCAAATATTCATCTCAAAGCACTTTCTATACATATTAAGTAATAAATTCAATAATTAAATATTAAGTTCGGATTATAGAAATACAAACTGTAATTTCCAGGCTAACACCCTCGTCGACTTTGCCTTTTTCTTGCTTAGCTGAGATTTCCGGCACAATGTTAGCTACGGAAATTAAAACAATTAAAAATTCATCAATATACAATTTCATTTTATTTATTCCAATTTCAACTCAATATTTACATAACTTCTAATTTAATCACAATTCAAACTAACTTGTTTTCTTTACAATTTATTCTCTATTTTCACTCAACTATCACTTAAAACCAAATTTCAACTCTCTAATTTCTCCATAAATCCCTAATTTCAAATTTCTTTCAATTTAGTCCTTAAAGTATAAAACTTATGAATTACTTTACAATTCAATCCTTATTTCACTTCTAACTTGAATTTCTATCAATTTAATCCCTAATTCATCATTTTATTCGACATGAACCATATTTAGAAATCTAATAACTTTCAAAATATCAACTTAATTTTATCAAAACCTTATTCCAAAACTTCTAAAACATCAAAATTAAGTAAAAATGGCTAAATTGACTTACCTATTAAACTTCCAAACCTTCAAACCTTAATTCTCCCTTTTTCTTTCCTTTCTCCTTTCTTTCTTTCCTTCCCCTGCTTTTCGTTTGCCTATTTTGTTTCTTTTCTTTGTTTCATTTCTTTTTCTTTCTTTATTTACTATATAATAATAATAATAATGAAATATCTATATTAAAAATCTATTTAATAAAAAATATTTATTTAACACTTGTATGCATATATATTATTATGCTTGTACCAAATCATTTTTATACACTTGTCTTTCTTTTATTTATTTTATTTATTTCATATAAAAATCTATTTACTTAAATAAAAAGCAATTAAATAAAATATACTACAATTGTACAAATATATGTATTACACTTGTATATTTTATTTACCATACATTTATCTTTATTTAATTTATTTCATAATATAATATCAATTTAATAATAACAATAACATTAATATTTACTTAAATAATAAGTAAATACATACATATATTACAAATATATGTATAATATTTATTACACATGTATTTTATTTTTATCACACAATTGTCACAATTTAATTTATTTATCATATAAATATCTTATAATATAATTATAATAAATTAATTTAATATCATTTATTACTAATAAATATATATTTTATAATTAAAATCTAAGTAAAAATCTTAGATTTTTACTTTATATGCCGCCTCACTTATGCTAAATGGCATAATTTCAATTTTGGTCCTTTTTTATTTTCTTTTAATCTATAATTATACTTTCACACTTTATTCAATCTAATCCTTTTATCCAATTATCCTTAATTAAGCTAAATTCACTTAATTAAACTCTAATTAATCACTCAATTAAATTTTTAAATATTTTTTTATAAATATTTACAGATCTATTTTTCAGTAACGGAGACTCGAAAATACACTTTTTCGATAACCGTAAAATTCGGGTCATTACATGCTTGTCGAATATGCTAGGAATGCAATGGTTGCAGACCGGCGGATGGCGACGTCGATGAATGTAAAAGTATATTCATGATGTAATGAAATGTTTCGAGTTACAGAAACAATCGTTCGTCGACCTGATATATCACCTAGGTCCTACGGAGTTGATCTCCAAAATAGACGGTGCGATTGCAGGAGGTTCCAGACACTTCATTATCCCTATACACATGTCGTGGCAGCTTATGCTAAAGTCTCACTTAATGTAGAAAAATTTATCGATGAAGTGTACACCCTCAAGCGCACGTTGCGTGCATGGGAGAACGAGTTCCCCGTGCTTCTTGACCTATCTACATAAGAGGTTTCTCCGATGACCTTCGAGCTTGTCCCAGACAAAGGGTTGCGTAGGCACTTGAAAGGTCATCCACAATCACCCAGAACCCATAATGAAATGGAAATTAGGGAGAAATCTGACGGGAAGTTGTGTGGCGTATGCAGATTAGATGGTCATAATCGGAGTAAATGCCCGCTCCAAAACTACCATATTGGACAATCGGTGCAATCAGGTAAAAATTGAGATGTTGTTCATTACATGTTGAGAGGATTGAATCTAAAATTTGTCTAGAATTTGTTGCAATTAATCTTATTTGAATTACAAAGTTAGTCTAAAGTTTATTTATTTAAATTGCAAAAAATCCTAAAATTAATAACTGAAATAGCAAAAAAGTCATTACATAAATACAAAGTTGACTATTTAAATTGCAAAAAAAAAACCATAAAATTGATAAATAAAATGGCGAAAAATTCATTACATAAATATGAAGTTATTTAATTTACAAAACCCCCTAAAATTGATGGTTTGATGGTGTGGTTTTAGGGGTATATTTTTGTAGAGCTTGACATTCACATTGCGGGCGATTGCGGCGATCAACTTTCTTTTCATCTCTATGTGGAGGTGTGTGAAACATAGACAAAAAATCACATGTTTCAAATGCCATCGATGAACTTGAGCTGGAAGTAGTGGAGTACGGCAGTGGATACAAGCCGAGAGGAGTAGAGTACGACGGTGGATACGGGCCGGAAGGAGCGGAGTATTGAGGTGGATACGAGCTAGGATGATTGGAGTACTAAGGTTGTAGTGGACTGAAGATGTCAAACTCTAAATGATATCGTGGCCTAATGAGCCCGGGAAATAGTCATCGTCCTCCAAATCTGGATGATAAGAACTATCCCCAAAGTGTAGTTCCTGCTCTGCCTCTGGCTTTAGTGCATGATGCGGATCTGGAAGGGGTTGCCCAAGTCGTGTTGTATGCGAGGGGACTACCATCGACCGCCAACCAAGCAAAAATGGTTTCCCTATATCACAGTACCACTGTATGTACTCTAACGAGGGCTATAGATCCAAAGTACAATCTCTCTGAGGTACCCTCCCTAACCGGTTGTTCCATATCGTAATATATTCTTCATGCACTTCTCCCCAATCATTTTCATGTTTCATCCTCTTGTTAATCCCATGGATCTCCTGCAATCGTACTGGTAGTTTCGGAATATACTATATGCAACAAAACTGCCGGAGTACTCGATCGCCATGATACCACTCCACTGTCTAAAAATTGATAACGGGTGCGCTAATGCACCATAAGTTTGAGTGGACGTGGGAAGACGAGGGAATAACCCCCATAATTTTTGGAACAAAATACGACATCCAAATGAACTGCACAGTTAATAACATTGTTATATTAACGCGGGTCGAGTGAGATAAAATAATAAAATTAAGTAGATATTGGAAAAACTTACCCCTTCTCTGGCATGATTCTTGATCATCAGACAGTATATCAGAACCGTGTATGATTAACGAGTGGAAATACATATGATTAACGAGTGAAAATACATATGATTGGTGACTAATGGATGCCAAGAATGGCATATGGTAAAGCGCCCACGATTGTAGCAGTATGAGGTATCCACCTATGTCCATCACAGAAGGATCTATCATCTGACAAAGTTCACAATACAACATGGCTAACACTGCGAACCCCCAACTATATGAACAGGTGTTATGCAAATTGGAGAATAGGGGTAAGTACATCAAGTGGATCGTATTATCGTTTGCATCCGGTATGAGTACACCCCGTATAAGGTGCATAATGTAAGCTTGAATGGATTGCATCACCTCCCATTCATTGGAAGTACTCGAAAAATACTCAAAACTAGCCTTTACCCGTGAAATCCTCAAACTGGTAAATTTCTCCTCTATAACAGCTCGATTTTTGGCCTAGTCAAAACAGTGGTTTCGGGACCACAAATCCAACGTAATAAAATTCATTTTTATTATATTTTTATGGACTAAAATTTCAAGAAATGATTTCGTGAAAATATCGTTTGAAAATTTTGACGTTTGGGCACTCAATTTAGTCAAAAGGACTAAATTGTAAAAAGTGCAAAAGTTGAGTTCTACATGCTAGATGTGTCCAATTGTTATGAAATTTTAAATTGGAGGTCCTTATATGGTAATTAGACCATTGGTTAATTTTTTGGACAAAAATGGGCATGAAATAGGTGAAATAAAATATTTTTAAGTTAGGGGCATTTTGGTAATCTAATAATTAAAAGATTAAAAAGCCAAAATAAGCCAAATTGTCCATCTTCTTCTTCTTCCAGTCCAATCTACCATGGAAGCCATGGCTAAGGTTTGGTTCAAGCTTCCACGCTCCATAGTAAGTGCATACTAGCCCCATTTTTAATGTTCTTTACATTTTTGAAGTCCCGTAACTCGATTTACCTATTTTTACCATTATTTTGAGCTAGGATTCATGTTTAAAAATTTACCCATGAGGGATATGCATGTTTTTTGATGTCTAATGGTAGAAAATGAATGTTGGGTGTTAAATAAAAGACTTTTACTAAGTTATTTTCGGTGAAAATGTCTAAAAGGACTATTTTGTAAAAAAATATATAAATGTCATAAAAGTATGATTTAGTGGAAATTTTGGGCTGCTATAGTTATGAAAATGATTCATCTAGGCTTAAAGTACAAAGAAATTGAATAAATTAATTTTACGAGTCTAGGGGAAAAAATGTAAATATGACAAAGTTTAGAGGCAAATAATTTTGCCATAATATGATTTTTGGGTCACGATGAATAATGTGACTAATTAGCAAGCTAAATGTGATATTATAGATCAAGGAAAATGAGATTCGGACTTAAATCGGGAAGGTACGAGATTATGGACTAAAATGGAATAATTAACCGTGCTTGGATTCGAGGTAAGTCGTGTGATAATAATAATATTGCAATGTTATACTTGAATTTTAAATTATATTATTGTCTCATATATTGAATGGGTTGTCCTACGGATGCATACGATAAGAATTTGACGAGTAAGTACCTATGATAATGTTATCGTTGACTGTGACTGAATCTAAATTGATAAGTTGATTTGAACTTGTTGAGTTAACGGTTATTGTATGCTATGCATAAGAAGTGACTTACAATATGTCTATGATGTGTGATGACAATGTGATGAATTGTGATTTGTGTTTAAAAAAAGCAATTATCATGATTATTAACATTATCTGAAATCATGAGCTTAATTACGATCATGAGATATATGATTCGGTCCTAAGGACAAGTTTCGACGAGATGTGTATTCGAAGAAGCCCCGGCTGACCCTGAGGAATGCTTAGGATTCGGATATCATGACACCATGGTTAATGAGAGCCCGTGTAAGACCATATCTGGGACGTGGCATCGGCATCCGAGATGAGAGCCAGTGTAAGACCATGTCTGGGACATGGCATCAGCGTTGATACGTGTGCCAGTGTAAGAGCATGTCTGGGACATGGCATCGACGTTGATATGTGTGCTAGTGTAAGACCATGTCTGGGACATGGCATCGGCAATGATATGTGTGCTAGTGTAAGACCATGTCTGGGACATGGCATCAGCACTGATATGAGACTTCGTATAAGACCATATCTGGGATTTGGCGTCGACACGTGGACCCATGTAAGACCATGTCTAGGACATGGCTTTGGTACTTTATTCAGTGTATGATGATTTCGAACGTCCTTCAATATTCCGAGTGGTTCAACGAGCCATTCAAGTTTATGGTTAAGAAGTGGAGTAATACTTGAAAAGTGTTGAAAGGGTACATGTATGAACACTAAGCTTATGGTTATTGAGACTATGAAACGTCAAGACCTCGGTAAGCTAAGATGTATGAATTATGATTATGAATTTTTTGCAATATCATGCTAACTTATGTTGTGTAATTGAACATGGAATCCATAAAATGGTGAGTTCATGATTAGTTGAAAATGAACTTATGATAGTTATCATCACATTGCACTAAAACAGTTTTGGACAGCAGTAGTAGTTCGACTTTGAAAAACCACCAAAAGTTTTGGAAATTAAATTTGAGACTAAATAAAGTAGGAAATTAAATCTTATCGAGTCTAGTTTCACATAGAGAAAATAGTGTAAGCAAAATAATCTCATATTATGAGATATTTGAATTTTTGTGAGACAGGGTCAGAGTGATTTCGGGCTTCCCTGTCTTAACTTTGGAAAATCACTAAAAAATTTACAAGGATAATTATTAGTTAGAACTAATATGAATAACTTCTTAATGAATCCATTTTCAAGAGAAACAAACGAAAACATCATCTGAACCCCATACGATGAGATAATTAATTTTTAGTAAAGAAGGGTTGAAACTATTAAACAGTAGTATAGGGGAGAATTTAAAGAATAATCCGTACTTATTGGCTCGACCAAAAATTATGAAAATATTATGGTAAGAAGATATGTGAGTTTAGTTTCAGGGAAAATTAACAGATCTTAATTTGGAGTTCCGTAGCTCAATATATTAATAATTTAGTGACTATGACTCGAGTAGATAGCTTAACTGGAATATGAGCAAATAGTGGAATTATGTGCAACTTCGATTGTGTTACCATGAGAATATGTTGTAAGAATTTGACAAAAGCACGTTAATAAATTGCTTATTATTATTTTCGTACGAACTTACTAAGCTATATAGCTTACCGCCTCCTTTTCATTTCTTTAGTGTTGTCAAGTTAGCTCAGGGTTGGAGATCATTGGAGGCAGCATCACACTGTCAAATTATCAAGTTGGGGTATTAATAAACCTTAAGTGTTTTGAAGTGAGTGGCATGTATAGAGACTTAGTACTTTATGATATGTGTTTCATGATTTGGCAAATTAAGTTGGCTTATAATGATTCATTTGTATAGAGCCATGAGATATGACTCATATTTGATCATTGGGTTGTAAACCTAATTGATTTTGCATGATTGATCTAATGTCTTGATAATGTGCATGTTGTGATGGCCTGGTATCGATGAATGTATGATATGGTATGCATATTTGATGGATGAACTTTGGTCAATAGATTTGACCATATTCTTAGTATAAAAGTGTAAATTTAAAATAAGTTAATGATGTTAATGAAGAATTAGTGTCGAATGCCTTATGGAAACATGTTAATGTGAATGTGTGATATGTGACATTAAGGATATGAATTAGACATTACTATGAATGCTAGATAACTAAGTTGAGAAAATCAGCATGAAGACAACCAAGGTATAAGCATATAAGTGGTAGTGAAGAAGACATGGCCAAATGAATATGATTTGGTATGTCTAGACTTGATATAAAATGAGTACGAGAAGCACAAGTATGATGACATGCAAATTGTGACAGCCCTAAAGTGACCCTACTCGGAAAGCGGTTTCGGGACCGCTAAACCGAGTCACCAAAGTATTTGAATATGATATTTATTGTCTAAAATATGTGAATATGAATGTGTGAAAGTTTTAAGCTTCGATTTAGTCGATTGCATGTGAATTTAGTAATAGGACTTAGTGTGACACTTTTGAAATGTGATAGGTTAATCTATAAGGACCTATTAATGCATGTTGTATAAATGATGGGTTTGCATGTCAAATTAGCCAAAAATCTAGATGGTGGCCGGCCATGCTATGGGTTAAAACATATTATAAATATGTTATGTTAACATTTTTGTGTGGAAAATAATAAAATAAAGAACATGGATAATAAAATAATAGTGGTTAGTAGGAGGAGAACAAAAAAAAAGTTAGCTAGGTTGCTCCTTCATTACCGTAACTAGAGGAAGAAGAAGAAGGGAAGTTTGGCCAAGGTGGTTCTTTAGATTAAGGTATGTTCAATGTTGCTTTTGGAGGTTGATACATCCTTTGGATGATTAGCCTAATTCTATCTATCTCATGGATGAAATTGGGGTTGTTAGAGAGTTAGGATTTGGCTAAGAGGCTTCAAAATTTTAGTTGATGCCTTGATACTACTAGCATGTTAGCTACATGGATGTGTTAAGTTACTTGAAATGTTAGATAAATTAGAACTCCCTACCAAATTCTTTAGGCAACCCATGATAGAAATTTCGGTATTGAGATGTCTAGATCTTTCGGCCATTGTAGCTATGGAGGAATAAGGTTTTTGTTTCTTGTTAAGTTGGATGAATCTTGTTGTATGAGTGCTTGAACAAACTATGATTAAATAGATGCATGGATGCAAAGTGGGAAGAATTGGCTATTATATTTGATGCTAATGCCGAATATGAAGATGTTGTACTTGATTAATGTATGTGGTTTGAGCTAATAAAATGAAAGGAATGCTTAAATGTGTTATAATCGATTAGGTGCTAAATTAAAAATTTCTAAAAAAAATTTCCATGTTTCTAGCCAAATATGCGTTTGATTAAGAAGGAATTTGTTGAAAAATGTAGGTGAACATGACAAGTGTATTCGGCTTAGGGCATAAAGGATATGAAAATTTTGGTATTTATTTTTTATTATGGGTATGTATGACCAAGTATATTCGGCCACATAAATAAGATAATTACATGATGTTATATTATGATTTTTGAGCTTAAGTATGTGGGTGCATGTATATCTAGTAACCTAATGACATTTGGTTTTGATAGCCGATTGATAAGTTATTACTTTAATTACAAGAGCATTTGGTGGAAGTAACATTTGTGCATGAACATATATTAGTTATGAAATCGGTAGGTTTAAGACTAATCGTGGTAATGATAATATATTAAAATGAGATGGGTATTTGATTACCGAACGTGAATGATAGGTAAACACTATTGATCAAAATATTAAACATCTCTATTTATACTTATATAGCTCAAGAGCAAGTGGGGTCAAAGTTGGATAAGGGAAAGGAAAAAGTGATCGAATAGCCGTTGAAATCGTTCGACAACATCCGAGGTAAGTCTTTGAGTAATGAAATTTAGCTTACGATTTAATAAGGCAATTATTTGTCTATGAGCATAATAATTAACTCGTGACTTGACGATTCTACTCGAATTACATGATAAAATAAATAAGTAAGGTATTTACTTGTAGCCGAATGGTTATAGAAATCTTGTGGATTAACAAAAAGGGGTTATGTTAATTGTGTGGAATTAATGAATCGAACGATGTGTGGTTAGTAAACATGCTGTAATTGTATTCGAGTATCAGGAATGATATCCAGATGTGATATGATATATTTATATGCATATATGTGTGAATGCTAATCGGGGTCTAAATCTGAGCTTGGTCTCGAAGGGCTTTTGAGCCAGTGCTAATAGCCGAGCTTAGTTTCGAAGGGCTTTTTAGAGCCAGTGTCATAACCGGACTTAGTTCCGAAAGGCCTTCGAGCCAGTAGTCTAATCCGAGCTTGGTCTCGAAGGGCTTTTGAGCCGGCACTAAGAGTCGGACTTTATTCCGAAGGATGTTGCACCAGCATAATATTTGAGGGTGAAAACCCGTAAGTGTTCTTACGAGAAATCATATAATACATGCTGGAATAATTTTAATCACATGCGCTACTTACTGTAAGACAACCAGGTAAGTAATTTACTCTTGTTGAGAATATGAATATACTTCAATTATGACTTTGGAATTCGATGGGAATGCTTAGCACATTATTTAAATCATCCGAACGTTTATGATCTGATTATGATGTATGAGTTCCGAATTAGAGAGTTCAATGTCATAGTTATGAAATGTGTGTGTATATGCATGAAATGGACATGGACATTAAGATGAGAGCATTCGGTTGTGGATTTGATTTGGCCGGATAAATTGGTTTCACCTTTGTGATTTTAATGATAAAAATGATATCTCGGTTATGTTTTTATTCGGCCAAGGGATGACACAAACAAACTTGACATTATTATGCCATTCTTTTAAATGATTTCATTACTTAAAACTTACTAAGCATCGAAATGCTTATTCTCTGCTTTAATTCTCTATTTTATAGATTTTGTTCGTCAACTATCGGACTCGGGATTGTCAAAGTTGAAGTCGTCCACACTATCTAAGCCCTTTTGGTACTCTTTTAGTTAAACGTTGATAATGGCATGTATAGGACTAACTTTTGTTGTTAATCAAGTACCTTTGGTAATGTGTATATATTCGGATAGCCATGCGAAAATGGCTTAAATATTTTGAGCATAGTATTAAAATCATTTTGTATATATATGGTTATTGAGAGGTGTGGAAATGCTTGGCAATGATTAGCCATTGGAATGGTTAATCACGATCATATTTGGTGCGATGCATGTCAAATGGCTAGTTGAATCATGGAAACTATGAAATAGGTGAAATTTACCTTAAAATAGATGCTGACAGCAGCAGTGATGTGAGTTTTAAAATTCACTAAAAATAGTAGGAATGTAATTAAATAATGAATAAATTATTTAATCTAACCTTGATGAGTCTATTTTCATATGGAAGAAGCGAAATGACCATATGAGCCATATTTTATGAGATGTTTAAGTTTTCGTGAAACAGGGCCAGAACAGTTACTGGATCCCCTGTTCTGACTTTGGAAATTTACCATAAATTAATCAGAAATAATTAGAAGTCATTCTTTATATGTAAAGATTCCTTTTTGAGTATAGTTTCATTAGAAACAAACGGCATATGTATTGAAGCCCTGTACAGGGAGATATCTAAGTCGTAATGCATGAAGGCCAGAGTAGTCAAACCCTAAAACAGGGGAGACTTTAACTAATAAACTGTACTAATTGGCCTGATAAAAAATTCTAGAAAAAAATATGTAGATTGATGTATGAGTATAGTTTCAGGGAAAATTTACGGAATCAGTTTTTGAGTTTTGGAACTCGAGATATGATTTTTAAGGTGACAGTGACGCAGTTAGCCAGCTTGTCTGGAAATTTTAAAATGAACTGCGTAAATAAATGAATTAAGTTCGTTAACACCTCGTGTTCGACTCCGGCAACGGTCTCGGGTGCGGGGCGTTACAATTTTATTGGTATTAGAGCTACGGTTTAGTCGATTCTAGGACTACCGTAATACGTCCGGGTCTAGCTATACATGCCATTATGTGATTATTTGATAGTGTGGAGATTTCTGACAGTTAAAAATGTGTTTATTTATAGTAATGGATCCCGATCCCAACCGAGCGGTAGCTGATGATCTTGAGAGTGTAGCGCCTGCTCCCGCGCAAGGGACAGCGCCGGTGGACTCTCAACCTATTGCTAGTAATCAGAATGATGAAGCTAGACAGGCTTTTTATAGCGTGATGAATGATTGGTTCAACCAATACATTCGAACTAATACGGCTGTTCCACAACCCCCATTCCCGACTAATACAACCCCTGCACCTGCGATACCTCCGATAATTGACCAGATAAGGTTAAATAAGCCCCCAGTTGATAGAATCTGAAAACACGGGGCTACTGAATTTAAAGCTACAGACAGCGACGATGCCGAGCAAGCTGAATTTTGGTTGGACAACACTATTCGGGTACTTGATGAACTATCTTGCACACCCGATGAATGCCTAAAGTGTACTATCTCCTTGCTACGTGATTCCGCCTACTACTGGTGGAATACGTTGGTTTCTGTTGTGCCCAGAGAGCAAGTAACTTGGGAGTTTTTCCAAACCAAGTTTCGAAAAAAGTATATCAGCCAGAGATTCATTGATCAAAAACGAAAAGAATTTCTTGAACTTAAACAAGGTTCCATGTCGGTTACTGATTATGAACGAAAGTTTGTAAGGCTTAGCCGGTACGCGCGAGAATGCATTTCTTCAGAAGCTGTGATGTGTAAACGTTTCGAAGATGGACTGAACGATGATATAAAGCTGTATGTTGGCATTTTAGAAATCATAGAATTTGTGGTACTTGTCGAGCGAGCTTGCAAAGCCGAAGAGCTCAGTAGGGGGAAAAGAAAAGCTGATATGGGAGCAAAGGAGTTTCATAAGAGATCTTCGGGAAAGCCCTTTCAACGGTCATCGAAGAAATTTAGAGATGATTTAGGCCGATCTAGAGACACGTCGGGCTTTTCTAGACGAGATCGTGATCGACCCCCTGTGAGTACACGAGTCACTTCGGTTGCCAGTGTTGGAAATGATCGTCGAGACAGAACAGAGTGCCAGTATTGTGGTAAATGGCATTCGGGAAGTTGTAGATTCCATGACCGCTCCTGTTATAAGTGCGGATCAGCTGACCATTTTATCAAGGATTGCCCGAGACTGTCCGAACAAAATGTAAACCAGAGTGGGAAACCGGGTGCTACTACTGCTCGAGGTAGACCATCTAAAAATGCGGGGAATGCTAGCGGCGGTCCGAGAGGATCTAGAGATGTTACCACCAGATCTGAGGCTCGCGCTCCTGCTAGAGCTTATGCTATACGCGCACGCGAGGATGCTTCCTCGCCAGATGTTATTACCGGTACTTTCACTCTCTTTGATACTAATGTGATTGCTTTGATTGACCCTGGTTCTACTCATTCTTATATATGTGAGACCTTAGCATCCAGTAAGACTTTACCTGTTGAGTCTACTGAGTTCGTAATTCGAGTGTCGAATCCCTTGGGTCGTTATGTGCTTGTCGACAAGGTGTGTAAGAAATGCCCCTTAATAATCCGAGGCTCCTGTTTTCCGGCTGACTTGATGCTTTTACCGTTTGATAAATTTGATATTATTCTCGGGTTGGATTGGTTGAGCGTACATGATGCAGTTGTGAATTGCAAAAGTAAGACTATTGATCTGAGGTGTGCAAATAATGAGATAATCCGAGTTGAGTCTACTGTTTTGAATGGATTGCCAACAATAATATCCTCGATGTTAGCTCAAAAATATGTGAGAAAGGGGTGTGAAGCGTACCTTGCATACGTACTTGATAATAAAGAGTCAGAAAAGAGAATTGAATCGGTACAAGTGGTTTTTGAATATCCAGATATTTTTCCCGAAGAATTACCGGGGTTACCACCTGTTCGGGAGGTAGAGTTTGGCATCGAACTTGTACCTGGGACCACACCGATTTCGATAGCTCCGTATCGTATGGCACCAACGGAATTGAAAGAATTAAAAACTCAATTGCAAGAGTTGATGGATAGAGGTTTCGCTCGACCGAGTTTCTCGCCTTGGGGTGCACCAGTATTGTTTGTGAAAAAGAAGGACGGAACCATGAGGTTGTGCATCGACTATCGTCAGCTGAATAAAGTGACAATAAAGAATAAATATCCGTTACCGCGTATTGATGATTTGTTTGATCAACTAAAGGGAGCCTCAGTGTTTCCAAAGATAGATTTGAGATTGGGTTATTATCAGTTGCGAATTCGAGATTCGAATATACCCAAAACTACTTTCAGAACGAGATACGGTCACTACGAGTTTTTAGTGATGCCGTTTGGGCTCACTAATGCCCCGGCGGTATTTATGGATTTGATGAATCGAATCTTCAGACCGTATTTGGATCGGTTTGTAGTTGTGTTTATTGATGATATTTTGGTTTATTCGAGAAATGAAACCGATCATGCTGAACACCTGGGGTTAGTGTTGCAGGTTTTACGGGATAAGCAATTATATGCTAAGTTCAGTAAATGTGAGTTCTGGTTGAGAGAAGTTAGCTTTTTGGGACATGTGGTATCTGCATCGGGTATTCGAGTTGATCTGAGCAAAATTTTAGCAATACTTAACTGGAAGCCCCCGAGAAATATTACTGAGGTTCAGAGCTTTTTGGGACTTGCCGGTTACTACAGACGGTTTGTAAAGGGTTTCTCGATGATAGCCACACCAATGACGAAGCTACTTCAGAAAGATGTTAAGTTCGAATGGTCAGAAAAATGTCAGAAAAGTTTCGATCATCTAAAAACTTACTTGACTGAAGCTCCAGTGCTAGTGCAGCCTGAATCAGGCAAAGAGTTTGTCATTTACAGTGATGCATCCTTACTTGGGTTGGGTTGTGTATTGATGCAAGAAGGTCGAGTTGTAGCTTATGCGTCGAGACAATTGAAGCCACATGAGAAAAATTATCCAACCCATGATCTCGAACTAGCTGCCATCGTATTTGCTTTGAAAATATGGCGACATTACTTATTTGGTGAGAAGTGTCATGCATATTCGGATCACAAAAGTCTCAAATATTTGATGACTCAAAGAGACTTGAATCTGCGACAAAGACGTTGGCTCGAGTTGTTAAAAGATTATGAGCTTGTCATTGACTATCACCCGGGAAAGGCTAATGTGGTTGCGGATGCTTTAAGTCGTAAATCACTGTTTGCTTTACGAGCGATGAATGTACACCTATCTGTTCTATCCGACAATGTGTTAGTAGCAGAATTAAAGGCCAAACCATTGTTGATTCACCAAATTCGTGAAGCTCAGAAAGTCGATGATGAATTGGTTGCAAAACAGGCTGAATGCGTTTCGAATATGGAATCAGAGTTCCAAATTGATGATGACGATTGTTTGAGGTTCAGAAGTCATTTGTGTGTTCCAAGAAATTCAGAACTTATTTCGATGATTCTGAACGAAGCTCATTGTAGCCGAATGTCAATTCACCCGGGGAGTACGAAAATGTACAACGATCTGAGACGTCAGTTTTGGTGGCATGGTATGAAACGAGACATTTCCGATTTTGTTTCGAAGTGTTTAATATGTCAACAAGTGAAAGCGGAACATCAAGTGCCTACAGGTTTACTTCAGCCAATCATGATACCTGAATGGAAATGGGATCGAGTCACGATGGATTTTGTATCTGGGTTGCCATTGTTGGCAACTAAGAAAGATGCGATTTGGGTTGTTGTTGATAGACTGACTAAGTCGGCTCATTTTATTCCCGTACGTACGGATTACTCATTGGATAAACTAGCTGAATTGTATGTTTCTCAAATTGTAAAACTATACGGGGTACCTATTTCTATTGTGTCGGATAGAGATCCGAGATTCACCTCGCGATTTTGGAAGAAATTGCAAGAAGCTTTGGGTACCAAGTTGCATTTTAGCACCGCTTTTCATCTCCATACCGATGGTCAATCCGAGCGGATAATTCAGATACTCGAGGATATGTTGAGATGTTGCATCCTTGAGTTTAGTGGTTCATGGGAGCGGTATTTACCTTTGATTGAGTTCGCTTACAACAATAGTTTTCAATCAAGTATTAAGATGGCGCCTTACGAGGCTTTGTACAGTCGTAAATGCCGTACACCGTTGTTTTGGACCGAGCTCAGTGAAAGTAAAATTTTCGGAGTTGATTTGATTAAAGATGCTGAGCAGAAAGTAAAAATAATTCGCGAAAGTCTGAAGGCAGCATCAGATCGTCAGAAGTCGTACGCGGATTTAAAACGAAGAGATATTGAGTATCAGGTGGGAGACAAAGTATTTCTTAAAGTTTCACCTTGGAAAAAGATACTCAGATTTGGCCGTAAGGGCAAACTGAGTCCGAGGTTCATAGGGCCGTATGAAATATCCGAACGAGTTGGTCCAGTGGCATATAGATTGATTTTACCCCCTGATCTCGAGAAGGTTCACAATGTTTTTCATGTTTCGATGCTTCGATGTTACAGATCTGATCCTTTGCACATAATAAATCCCTCCGAGGTTGAAATTCAAGCCGATATGAGTTATGAAGAAGAACCGATTCGTATCCTAGCTCGTGAAGTGAAAGAGTTGCGAAACAAAAGGGTTCCGTTAGTAAAGGTGTTATGGCTCAAACACGGAATCGAAGAAGCTACATGGGAAACCGAGAACTCTATGAAAGAACGATACCCAAACCTATTTACTGGTAAGATTTTCGGGGACGAAAATTTCTTAAGTGGGGGAGAGTAGTGACAGCCCTAAAGTGACCCTAGTTGGAAAGCGGTTTCGGGACCGCTAAACCGAGTCACCAAAGTATTTGAATATGATATTTATTGTCAAAAATATGTGAATATGAATGTGTGAAAGTTTTAAGCTTTGATTTAGTCGATTGCATGTGAATTTAGTAATAGGACTTATGTGTGACACTTTTGAAATGTGATAGGTTAATCTATAAGGACCTATTAATGCATGTTGTATAAATGATGGGTTTGCATGTCAAATTAGCCAAAAATCTCGATGGTGGTCGGCCATGCTATGGGTTAAAACATATTATAAATATGTTATGTTAACATTTTTGTGTGGAAAATAATAAAATAAAGAACATGGATAATAAAATAATAGTGGTTAGTAGGAGGAGAACAAAAAAAAAGTTAGCTAGGTTGCTCCTTCATTGCCGTAACTAGAGGAAGAAGAAGAAGGGAAGTTCCGCCAAGGTGGTTCTTTAGATTAAGGTATGTTCAATGTTGCTTTTGGAGGTTTATACATCCTTTGGATGATTAGCCTAATTCTATCTATCTCATGGATGAAATTGGGGTTGTTGGAGAGTTAGGATTCGGCTAAGAGGCTTCAAAATTTTAGTTGATGCCTTGATACTACTAGCATGTTAGCTACATGGATGTGTTAAGTTACTTGAAATGTTAGATAAATTAGAACTCCCTACCAAATTCTTTAGGCAACCCATGATAGAAATTTCGGTATTGAGATGTCTAGATTTTTCGGCCATTGTAGCTATGGAGGAATAAGGTTTTTGTTTCTTGTTAAGTTGGATGAATCTTGTTGTATGAGTGCTTGAACAAACTATGATTAAATAGATGCATGGATGCAAAGTGGGAAGAATTGGCTATTATATTTGATGCTAATGCCGAATATGAAGATGTTGTACTTGAGTAATGTATGTGGTTTGAGCTAATAAAATGAAAGGAATGCTTAAATGTGTTATAATCGATTAGGTGCTAAATTAAAAATTTCTAAAAAAATTTTCCTTGTTTCTAGCCTAATATGCGTTTGATTAAGAAGGAATTTGTTGAAAAATGTAGGTGCACATGACAAGTGTATTCGGCTTAGGGCATAAAGGATATGAAAATTTTGGTACTTATTTTTTATTATGGGTATGTATGACCAAGTATATTCGGCCACATAAATAAGATAATTACATGATGTTATATTATGATTTTTGAGCTTAAGTATGTGGGTGCATGTATATCTAGTAACCTAATGACATTTGGTTTTGATAGCCGATTGATAAGTTATTACTTTAATTACAAGAGCATTTGGTGGAAGTAACATTTGTGCATGAACATATATTAGTTATGAAATCGGTAGGTTTAAGACTAATCGTGGTAATGATAATATATTAAAATGAGATGGGTATTTGATTACCGAACGTGAATGATAGGTAAACACTATTGATCAAAATATTAAACATCTCTATTTATACTTATATAGCTCAAGAGCAAGTGGGGTCAAAGTTGGATAAGGGAAAGGAAAAAGTGATCGAATAGCCGTTGAAATCATTCGACAACATCCGAGGTAAGTTTTTGAGTAATGAAATTTAGCTTACGATTTAATAAGGCAATTATTTGTCTATGAGCATAATAATTAACTCGTGACTTGACGATTCTACTCGAATTACATGATAAAATAAATAAGTAAGGTATTTACTTGTAGCCGAATGGTTATAGAAATCTTGTGGATTAACAAAAAGGGGTTATGTTAATTGTGTGGAATTAATGAATTGAACGATGTGTGGTTAGTAAACATGCTGTAATTGTATTCGAGTATCAGGAATGATATCCAGATGTGATATGATATATTTATATGCATATATGTGTGAATGCTAATCGGGGTCTAAATCCGAGCTTGGTCTCGAAGGGCTTTTGAGCTAGTGCTAATAGCCGAGCTTAGTTTCGAAGGGCTTTTTAGAGCCAGTGTCATAACCGGACTTAGTTCCGAAGGGCCTTCGAGCCAGTGGTCTAATCCGAGCTTGGTCTCGAAGGGCTTTTGAGCCGGTACTAAGAGTCGGACTTTATTCCGAAGGATGTTGCACCAGCATAATATTTGAGGGTGAAAACCCGTAAGTGTTCTTACAAGAAATCATATAATACATGCTGGAATAATTTTAATCACATGCGCTACTTACTGTAAGACAACCAGGTAAGTAATTTACTCTTGTTGAGAATTTGAATATACTTCAATTATGACTTTGGAATTCGATGGGAATGCTTAGCACATTATTTAAATCATCCGAACGTTTATGATCTGATTATGATGTATGAGTTCTGAATTAGAGAGTTCAATGTCATAGTTATGAAATGTGTGTGTATATGCATGAAATGGACATGGACATTGAGATGAGAGCATTCGGTTGTGGATTTGATTTGGCCGGATAAATTGGTTTCACCTTTGTGATTTTAATGATAAAAATGATATCTCGGTTATGTTTTTATTCGGCCAAGGGATGACACAAACAAACTTGACATTATTATGCCATTCTTTTAAATGATTTCATTACTTAAAACTTACTAAGCATCGAAATGCTTATTCTCTGCTTTAATTCTCTGTTTTATAGATTTTGTTCGTCAACTATCAGACTCGGGATTGTCAAAGTCGAAGTCGTCCACACTATCTAAGCTCTTTTGGTACTCTTTTAGTTAAACGTTGATAATGGCATGTATAGGACTAACTTTTGTTGTTAATCAAGTACCTTTGGTAATGTGTATATATTCGGATAGCCATGCGAAAATGGCTTAAATATTTTGAGCATAGTATTAAAATCATTTTGTATATATATGGTTATTGAGAGGTGTGGAAATGCTTGGCAATGATTAGCCATTGGAATGGTTAATCACGATCATATTTGGTGCGATGTAGTCAAATGGCTAGTTGAATCATGGAAACTATGAAATAGGTGAAATTTACCTTAAAATAGATGCTGACAGCAGCAGTGATGTGAGTTTGAAAATTCACTAAAAATAGTAGGAATGTAATTAAATAATGAATAAATTATGTAATCGAACCTTGATGAGTCTATTTTCATATGGAAGAAGCTAAATGACCATATGAGCCTTATTTTATGAGATATTTAAGTTTTCGTAAAAAAGGGCCAGAACAGTTACTGGATCCCCTGTTCTGACTTTGGAAATTTACCATAAATTAACCAGAAATAATTAGAAGTCATCCTTTATATGTACAGATTCCTTTTTGAGTCTATTTTCATTAGAAAGAAACGGCATATGTATTGAAGCCCTGTATAGGGAGATATCTAAGTCGTAATGCATGAAGGTCAGAGTAGTCGAACCCTGAAACAGGGGAGACTTTAACTAATAAACTGTACTAATTGGCCTGACCAAAAATTATAGAAAACAATCTGTAGATGTATATATGAGTCTAGTTTGAGGGAAAATTTACGGAATCAGTTTTCAAGTTTTGGAAATCGAGATATGATTTTTAAGGTGACAGTGTCGCAGTTAGCCAGCTTGTCTGGAAATTTTAAAATGAACTGTGTAAATAAATGAATTAAGTTCGTTAACACCTCGTGTTCGACTCCGGCAACGGTCTCGGGTGCAGGGCGTTACACAAATTCTATGTTTGTGACTTCGTTGAGGATGTTTAATCGTTAAATGGATGCCATGTTTTATATCGTTGATGTTTTATAAATGTGTGCGGGATTATGGTTGACCAAGTCTTGGAAAATAGCCAAAGTGTTGGCCACACAGGTAGAGACACGGTAGTGTGGGGAACACGACCTTAGTACACGGGTGTGTGACTTGGCCATGTGACCCTATTTCATTGCTGACATCATAAATAGAGAATTACACAGGCTGGGGACACGGGCGTGTCCCAAGCTACACGGGCATCTGACTCTCTAAACATGGAAATTTTCTCTAAGTGTTGTAAAATTTTTAGAAGTTCTTAGTTTAGTCCAAAACCACCCTGATGTGTGTTTTGGGCCTTGTAGGCCCGTATAAGGGACGATATGCATGTGTATGTATAGTTTTGTATTTAAAGGAAATTTTTGGCCTGATTTTACTTGTATGTGTATGTTTAAGTCAGATAATGCCTCGTATCCCGTCCCGACGTCGGACACGGGTAAGGGGTGTTACATTTAGTGGTATCAAAGCTATGGTTTAGTTAGTTTTCGGACTAACCTAGCATGTGTGAGAGTCTAACTATATATGCTACATATAATCTGTGATAGCGTGATGTCTCCTGACACGGATGAGATTTATCTCGCTTAGGCAGAGATACTCTCCAACGGGGCTACACCCGATCATGTTGGTAGTGATGCTAAAGTATCTGATCGGAGTATACTTATAATGAAATGAGAATTATAAAGGTACGAATAAAGGTCTATGATGTGTATATGATGATGTATGAAATGGAAGTTTATCATGTGATGATATGATTATGATGATGATGAATGTCAAGTTACATATATGTATATATATGAGAGTCGAGTTAGAGGCTTTACAACCCCACCCCCTTACCAATGTGGTGTTTTATAATGAAATTTTATGATACTTATGTTGAACGAGCTCCCGAGAGCGAAATCAAATAGTTCAGTGGTAGAGTAATTATAAACATGGTCAAAGATTAAGAATGGGTTGTCGAGTGAAGACAGAACTAGAAAAGATAGCAGATTGTTCTAAAGATTTTTTCAGATCTCGCAATATCACAGTTAGAGAAGAAGTTAATTTGACAAATTGACTTATTCAGGTACGATGTTGAAGGAATGTATTAACTAGTATTCCTTACGGACTGATTTTCATTAATGAATGGAATAATATGGAATTAGTAATGACAGAAATAGTTAAAGGAATAATGTTTGTATAGTAAGATGTCTGAGTATGACAGTTGCAGTTGAGCAGATTATAACCATTTCTTCTGGGGTATTCTGTGTGTTCAATTGTTCTCAGAGGTATTCATGTGGTTATCTATCTTCTGATCAAATTCTTATTGTAGGGGAATGTTTTGTAAACATGATAGTAGACAAAAGCATTATTAGTCTGAATGGTCTATAATTTGAATTGCTTTAATTCTCCCTGGTATTCTATTACCATCCGTCTGTTGGAAATCGATGAGAAAATGCATATGATGCTATGATTCTAATTCTAATGATTGTTGCTCTATTCGGTATATATATGGAAAATCCATTTGGTTTCAGCAAGTTTGAATGATATTTTCTTCTGGATTTCTTTTCTTTGAGAGGATCATAGAGATCGTTATTATTTCATTTGGGTTGTGTTCTCGAAAATTCTGTATGTCTACATATCTTGAATGCTAATGTCTCGATTTTCTTGTTATTCCTATGATAAGATGTATAAAACGTGATTTGTTTGCATAGGATATCAATGGGTCAGAACTAAATATGTTTATATGGCTATATCTCTAATCTGATCATGGGAACACGGTGATACTGATATGAGGTTTTCTAGTCTTTATAAAAAAGGGTTGAAATTGGCCAAAGTATAGATTGCGACAGTTTGAATTCAGATTGTATATTAATTTTCACTTTTACCGTTAGATTAGAAAGAAGCTTTATGTTTTGTTTGAGCTGAAACAGTTTATAAAGAATTTTGACTTGTGTTGTGAAAGAATTATAAAAGATTGTATGTTTGAATTGTTCTATCATCAGTGTGAGGGGAATACTTGAATTATTATTGATTGATAATTAAGATTGATTCGGTTTTTCAAACTGTATGGGTTATTTGTTTGAAAGATTAAATGAGATATTTATATCCGAGTCTATTCCCATGTCTAGAAATAGAATTTCATTTCTTTATGAGTAAAAGACGGGTATTCAGAATGAAGGATGTATATTTTAAAAGACATTATTATGAGTCGAAGTTGTACTGATTGATAAAGTTATTGCCTTCATGAAAATTTGGATGGTCTGTTACATGCTAGTAAAGTTCAAAATGGTTGGAAGTATTGTTAATCGAAATATTAGATTTGAAACAGCCTACCTCGGGCATAGTGTTCTCAATTTTTCGAGATACGATATTGAATAAATTTGGATGTGTTTCAAGGCCAAAAAGCAACATGATAGCTTAAAATATCCGATGTTATGGAAAGATCTGAATCAGAGATAGCATAGATAATTTGAACCATTGAAAGATGATGAGTTAGTTATTGTTTGATCTTTGAGAACAGCAAAATGCAGTTACTAGTATTGGGGTTGAAATTCCTTGATTTCATTGAGAATGATGGTTATATAGTTGATCTTTTCTATTGACAGTTCGGTCTTAGCTAAGTTCAAGACTGAAAACTGAAGTTTTATTGTAACTTTGTGTAGCTGGGAAATGCGTTAGTAATTCGTGAACTAAGGGAGTACTATATTGATACTAGAATGAAATGGTAAAGAGCTACTATGGATTTCATATCAGGATTATCCCCGTCTCTGAAAAAGAGAAATGTTATTTGAATTGTTGTCTACTGTTTAGTGAAATTGTAAATCATTTCGGCATGTATAAATTCTCACTTGACAAGTTAATGGAATTATGTGTCTTTGAGGTTTCAAATTTCTTTGAATGCTAGTTTTCATTGATCGGATTGAGATCCAAGGTTTATATCGTAATTTCTTGGGAAAGTTAAAGGAATCTCTGAAAATTTACAGACAACTAAGAGATCAAATTCGCAAACTATTGGGCCATATGAAATTATAGAGAATATAAGGCCGTGATGAACTGGCTAGTTTCACCCTTCGAATTTGAAAGGATTCATGTATGTTATGTGCATGTGTGTTATGACGGTATGGATAAGATTCTTCGTGTATATGAGTTCTTCGACATAAGTCAAGATTCAGTTGATGTGTTGTATAATGAAGAAATGCTCATGACCTTGGAACGAAGGATTGCAGTGTTAGGAACTAAAAGTTCACTATTAGTAAAGGTTCTCTAATGATGTTATGAATAAATGAGCTTATACGAAAATCAAACCTCATTTCCGGTAAGATTTTCGGGGACGAAAATTTCAAAAGCGGGGAGAGTTGTAACAACCCAATTTTAGGCCTAATTGGAACAGTGGTTTCGGGACCACAAATCTGACGTAATAAAATTCATTTTTATTATATTTTTATGGTATACAATTTCACAGAATGATTTTGTGAAAATCTCATTCGAAAATTTTGACGTTTGGGCACTCAATTTAGTCAAAAGGACTAAATTGTAAAAAAGTGAAAAAGTTGAGTGCTACATGCTAGAGGTATCCAATTGTTATAAAATTTTAAATTAGAGGTCCTTATATAGTAATTAGACCATTGGTTAATCTTTTGGACAAAATGGGCATGAAATAGGTGAAATAAAATATTTTTAAGTTAGGGGCATTTTGGTAATCTAATAATTAAAAAAAATTAAAAAGCCAAAATAAGCCAAATTGTCCATCTTCTTCTTGTTCCAGCCGAATCTACCATGGAAGCCATGGCTAAGGTTTGGTTCAAGCTTCCAAGCTCTATAGTAAGTGCATACTAGCCTCGTTTTTAATGTTCTTTATATTTTTTGAAGTCCCCGTAACTCGATTTACCTATTTCTACCATTATTTTGAGCTAGGATTCATGTTTAAAAATTTACCCATGAGTGATATGCATCTGTTTTGATGTCTAATGGTAGAAAATGAATATTGGGTGTTAAATAAACGACTTTTACTAAGTGATTTTCGATGAAAATGTCTAAAAGGACCATTTTGTAAAAAATATATATAAATGTCATAAAAGTGTGATTTAGTGGAAATTGTGGGCTGCTATAGTTATGAAAATGATTCGGCTAGGCTTAAAGTACAAAGAAATTGAATAAACATCATTTTACGAGCCTAAGGGCAAAAGTGTAAATATGATAATATTTAGGGGCAAAAATGTAATTTTGCCATAATATAATTTTTGGGTCACGATGAATAATGTGACTAACTAGAAAACTAAATGTGATATTATAGATCAAGGAAAACGAGATTAGAACTTAAATCGGGAATGTACGAGATTATTGACTAAAATGGAATAATTTGTCATGCTTGGGTCCTAGGTGAGTCATGTGATAATAATAATACTGCAATGTCATACTTGAATTGTAAATTATTTTATTGTCTCATAAATTGAATGAGTTGTCATACGGATGCATACGATGAGAATTTAACAAGTAAGTATTTACGATAATGTTATCGTTGACTGTGACTGAATCTAAATTGGTAAGTTGATTTGAACTTATGGAGTTAAGGGTTATTGTATGCTATGCATAAGAAGTGATCTACAATATGTCTATGATGTGTGATGACAATGTGATGAATTGTGATTTGTGTTAAAAAAAGTAATTATCATGATTATTAACATTATGTGAAATCATGAGCTTAATTACCATCATAAGATATATGATTCGGTCCTAGGGACAAGTTTCGATGAGATGTGTATTCGAAGAAGCCCCGGCTGACCTTAAGGAATACTTAGGATTCGAATATCATGACACCATGGTTAATGAGATCCTGTGTAAGACTATGTCTAGGACATGGCATCGGCATCCGACATGACCGCTAGTGTAAGACCATGTCTGGGACATGACATCGGCGTTGATATGTGTGCCAGTGTAAGACCATGTCTAGGACATGGCATCGGCGATGATATGTGTGCTAGTGTAAGACCATGTCTGGACATGGCATCGACACCGATATGAGACTTCGTATAAGACCATATCTGGGATATGACGTCGACATGTGGACCCATGTAGGACCATGTCTGGGACATGGCTTTGGTACTTTATTTGATGTATGATGATTCCAAACGTCCTTCAGTATTCCAGGTTGTAACAGCCTGTTTTTAGGATTAATCGAAACAGTGGTTTCGGAGCCACCAAATCCGATGAGTAGGTTTGTAAATATTATATTTAATATTTACGAGTTAATTGTGGGTTTTAAAAAGGTTTTTGATATTGTGATTTTTGTTTTATAAGCGATTTATTAAGTTCAAGTGGTATGACCCTAAGGTCAAGTGGGTTTAGAAAATGAGGTATCGAGATCTCATTTCTATAAACCGAGTCGTAAATATTTTTATAAATATTTACAGAGTGGCAATTAGATGGTATTAAAGTTTCGTTGAAAAAATTTATCGTTTTGATAGTTAATTAAGCAAAAAGGACTAAATCGCGCAAAGCGTAAAAGTTGTGTTCTATAAGTTAAAGATATTAAATGGCTATGGATTAAATAGTGGGAGTCCTTAAGTGGTAATTATTCCATAATTGTTGATAGTGGAATTCCATGGCTTGGTATAATGGAAATTATTAATGTATATTAAGGTTAAATATGGTATTCGGTAATTATAATAAAATAAAATAAAACAAAAGCCAAATTACATGCTATTATCTTCATCAATAGCCAAATGTGAGAAAGAAAATAATGTTCTCAAAGCTTTGAAGGTTCGGCCATGGTTGTTCATGCATGTAAGTCCATTTCGTCTCGGTTTTTAATAATTTTTACGTTTTTGAGATCGTTGCTTTGTGTTCTAGCTAGCCCGTACCTCCGATTTCAAAATTTTTAAACTATTTGGATGATTTTATTGTTGAATATTTGAGTATCCTGATGTTTAATGATAGAAAATAAATCTTTGATGGTAGATTATTGAGTTTTGTTAAGTGAATTTTAGAAAAAATGTCAATTTTGGACATTTTGGACTAAATTGTGAAATATAATAAATTGTGTGGTAAAAGTGTGAATAAATGAATTTTAGCAAATGTGGTTGTATTACCTTGAGAAGCAAGTTAATAAATTGCTTATTATTTTCATATGAACTTACTAAGCTTTATAGCTTACTCCCCTTCCTTTTCATCTTTTATAGGTTTATTTAGCTAGCTCGAGTTGGAGATCGCCGGAGATTCAATCATACTATCAAGCTACCATTTTGGGTATAAGTATTCAAATACTTAAGTCTATGGCATGTATAGGGGCTTTATCTTTTGTAATTATGTCATTACTAATGTGGCCAAATGTGTTGGCCTATAATGGTTATAGTTATATTGTTGGTGGTGAATGCTTGATGGTTTAATTGAGATGAGATGATGTGTTGATAACTAAGCCTTAAATGTGTGATATGGGAGCAATCTTATAAACTTTGATGCATGAGAATTAGTAAATTTGAGCTTGACTAAGCATGATGTTTTAAGTATGTAAAATATGATATGAGGTTACCATGATCTTGTATTGTTTGTGGATGATTGATTGTTAAAATGTGCCATGTTAATGGTCAATAAACATAAGCATGTGAATTTGTTATTGAGGGTGGCAATTGGCTTGGAAAATAGCCTAAAAATTGTCCACACGGGCCGTGTGTCCCCTGCATCATGTACTTTAGTTTCGAATTGGTCACACGGGCTGTGACACAGCCATGTGTCTCAGCTGTGTGGGGGACACGACCTGGAGGTACAGGCGTGTGTCTTGGCTATGTGCCTTTATTTTTGTGATGACGTCATAGACAGAGTGTTACATGGGTTGAGGACACGGGCGTGTCTCGAGCCATACGGGCGTGTGACCCTGTTTCATGATGAAATTTTCTAAGTTTTTCAAAAGTTTCCAAAGTTCTTAGTTTAGTCCCGAACCACCTCTAATGTATGTTTTGAGCCTCGTAGGCCCGTATAAGGGATGTTATGCATGTGTATGAAAAGTTTTAATTTGGATGAAATTTTATGGCCTGGTTTTGTATGAATGTTTTAATGTAAGTCTAGTAATGCTTCGGAACCTGTTCCTACATTGGATACGGGTAAGGGTGTTACACAGGAGGTTCAACGGGCCATTCAAGATTATAGTTAAGAAGTGGAGTAATACGTGAAAAGTGTTGAAAGGGTACATGTATGAACACTAAGCTTATGGTTATTGAGACTATGAAACGTCGAGACCTCGGTGAGCTAAGATGTATGAATTATGATTATGAATTTTGTTGCAATATCATGCTAACTTAAGTTGTGTAATTGAACATGGAATCTATAAAATGGTGAGTTCATGATTAGTTGAAAATGAACTTATAATAGTTATCATCATATTGCACTAAAACAGTTTTGGACAGCAGTAGTAGTCTGAATTTGAAAATCCACTAAAAATTGTGGAAATCGAATTTGAGACTAAATAAAATATGAAATTAAATCTTATTGAGCCTAGTTTCACATAGAGGAAATTATGTAAGCAAAAGAATTTCATATTATGAGATATTTGAATTTTTGTGAGATAGGGTTAGAGTGATATCGGGCTCCCCTGTGTTAACTTTGGAAAATCACTAAAAATTGTACAAGAATAATCATGGGTTAGAACTGATATGAATAAGTTCTCAATGAATCTGTTTTCAATAAAAACAAATGGAAACATCATCTTAATCCCATACGATGAGATAATTAATTTTTAGTGAAGAAGAGTTGAAACTGTCAAAGAGCAGTACAGGGGAGAATTCAAAGAATAAACTGTACTTATTGGCTAAACCAAAAATTCTAAAAATTTTATGGTAAGAAGATATATGAGTCCATTTTCAGGGAAAATTAGCAGATATTAATTTGGAGTTCCGTAGCTCAAGATATTAATAATTTAGTGACTATGACTCGGGTAGACAACTTGACGAAATATGAGCAAATAGTGGAATTATGTGCAACTTCGATTGTGTTACCATGAGAATATGTTGTAAGAATTTGGCAAAAGCACGTTAATAAATTGCTTATTATTATTTTCGTATGGACTTACTAAGCTATAAAGCTTACCCCCTCATTTGCATTTCTTAAGTGTTGTCAGGTTAGCTCGGGGTTGGAGATTGTTAGAGGCAGCATCATACTATCAAATTATTAAGTTGGGGTATTAATAAACCTTAAGTGTTTTGAAGTGAGTGGCTTTTATAGAGACTTAGTACTTTATGATATGTGTTACATGATTTGGCCAATTGAGTTGGCTTATAATGATTCATTTGTATAGAGCCATGAGATATGACTTATATTTGATCATTGGGTTGTAAACCTAATTGATTTTGCATGATTGATCTAATGTCTTAATGATGTGCATTTTGTGATGGTTTGGTATCGATGAATGTATGATATGGTATGCATATTTGATGGATGAACTTTGATTAATAGATGTGACCATATTCTTAGTATAAAAGTGTAAATTTAGAGTAAGTTAATAATTTTAATAAAGAATGGAATTAGTGTGGAATGCCTTATGGAAACATGTTAATGTGAACGTGTGATATGTGACATTAAGGATGTGAATTAGACATGACTATGAATGCTAGATGACTAAGTTGAGAATATCAGCATGAAGACAACCATGGTATAAGCATATAAGTGGTAGTGAAGATGACAAGGCCAAATGAATATGATTTGGTATGTCTAGACTTGATATAAAATGAGTATGAGAAACACAAGTATGATGACATGAAAAAGCTATGTTTATGACTTAATTGAGGATGTTTAACCGTTAAATGGATGTCATGTTATATATCCTTGATGTTGTATAAATGTGTGAGGGATTATGGTTGACCAAGGCTTGGAAAATAGCCTGTAACGCCCCGAATTTTGGGCCTAGATGAATTGGGCTTTGGGCTTTAGGTTTCATAAAATTTTTAAGTGATCAAGAAAATGACAAATGACATGTTAGCTTTAAGGGTTTAAGGAATTTGTAGTGCCTAGGTGTGTTGGAGAAGTTCTGGGTTCGAGTTTTGTGGTGGAGGAATTTGAATTAAATTATTAAAAGAATCAGGGTTGGGAGTAGATGGGCTTTTAAATAAAGATAGGAAAAATGGCATCAAAAAGCCTTATGGAGGAGTGGCTAAGTGATGCCACTTAGGGTGTAGAGAGGTGACGTTAGTGGCTAACAAGGAGATCCGAGGTTCGAATCCTAGCTTAGTATTTTTAGGAGTTTAATTTTGGCCTTCTAGAAGGTTGGAAGTGGCGTAAAGATGGACTCTAAGGGGAGTGTTCAGAAGAGAAAATTTAGGAAATTGATTGGGGAGTTATTAGGTAGAAGAACGAGGAGATGAGAAGGGGAAGTGATGGAGCTGAGCTAGGAATTGAGGGTCAGGCAATTTGGCTAGAGGCTATAAATATATGCTGAGTTTGGGATCCTAGGCTAATGCCAAATTCTTCATTTTTTTTAGTGCTGATTGGCTTTTCCATCTTTGCTAGCTGATTCTTTTGCCATTCTTTCTCTCCTCAGATCACTTTTGATTTACCCTTTGGGTTAGCCGATTCCTTCTTCTACCCTTCTTCTTTAATCTGTGCCAAATATACCTTATTCACCATACTAAGTTTGGAAGCCGAATCTTCCAAGGGTCGAATACTCTTTGACCGAATCTAGTGTAAGTGTTGCTCTTCCAGTCGATTTTTGCTAAGGTATCGATTAATTATTCTTCACTTCTTCTAATCAGTTTTTGGGTAGGAATAGGTATCGAATTTCAGTTTTTGGATCCCTGCCGATTTGCTCTTTAGGTGAGAGACGTTGGCATGTACTCTTAATCTTTGTTCGCCGAATGGTCATATTTAAGGTAAGGGGACTTGTGTTGGATATGAGTCACCTATTATTCTGGTTTTAATAGTTAAGATTGATGCAGATTTAGGAATTGATCGTGGTTAGTGATTAAAGAAGGGGTTGTTATACTTGTCGCGCAAGGTAATGTGAAAGGTGAGGTTTCGGTTTTAGTAAAAATATGTATTAAGCATGCGATTAATTGTAGGATGATATCATTTGTAGGTTGGTGACTAAGGGAATCGCAGCACACTTGCTTACAAAGTGTGTACATACATTGCACACACAAGTAGATCGGTAAAAGCCGAAAAGCCGAAATGCCGAAAAGCTGAAAGTTTGGTTGTGGTAGTCTTGCGAGTGCGCGAACACTTATGAGGAGAAAACCGATAGGTTGTCTGAGGCCCATGGGCGATTCCATGAACTTGGGCTGTGATCTGGCCAACCGGGCCAGAATAGACTTAATGGGCCCGATGGGCTGTTGGGCCCATAATAGGCAAAATTTGATAATTGATGCTATGTGATAGAAAATTTGTGTGTGAGCATGAATATAAGGTGATTTGGGCCTAATGAGCCATATAAAGGTGATTTGGGCCTAATAGGCCATATGAATATGAATTGGGCCTGATGGGCTATATGAATTTGAATTGGGCCTGACGGGCCATATGAATGAGATGGGCCAAGTGGGCCATATGCATGTATGTAGGGGCTTTGGGCCTAGTATATGATAACTACATAAAACTTTATTAATATATTGCGACCGTGGACAAGTCATAGGGTTAAGGTGTGGCAAGGGTATATGCATGTCTAGGATTGGATCTAGGGAGAGCTTGGTACTTAAGCGGTCTTAATGACTCACCTCCTCTTCTCTGGGATCCTACCTGGTGCGTAGTATTCATTCATCTTAGCTCACGGATTTGTTAATGGGCTATGGTAAGTGAAAACCGTAATAAAGGGAAAATTACCGAAATGCCCCTAAGGGTGGAAATGACCAAAATACCCCTAGGTGTTAAATGTAAGTTTTATGGATGTGACATGCATACATATGATATTCTGCTTAGGTTGCATATGGGTTGGGAATTATGGAACGGAGGAAGTATATGAGGATCGCATGGTTGCTTGACAATCGTGGATCCACCGACGGCTTTTAAAGCCCAATAAGTAAATGAAGGTAGTTCCGCAACCGGGCTACCATTGATGTGTCGGTTGGGTGGGTCGATATTTATATCCCCACATGGTGTGACGGGGGATGGAGTTGGTGTGTAATGGATGGATTATTGGGATGGGATTGCATTACATGTTTGATGTGTAATGATTTTTGAATGCTTGCTTTTCGTCGAGGGTTGTACACACTGAGTTTGCGAAAACTCACCCCCTCTTTTATTTTACTTTTAGGTGATGCTCAATAGAAGGTTCGATGTTTGGAGGGACTCTGGGTGGCTAGCTAGCAAGATAACTTTGGCTTGTTTTTCTTTTAAAAGCATATAAGTTTCTATTTTATTAAGTACTTTTCAGACCGAAATGTAATAAGGCTTCCATTTTGTTATTATTTGGATTATTATTTTTCTACATTGTAATTACGAGAAATTGAACATAGACTTCCCAAATCATAGTATGTTTTCTACGTTTCCGCAACTAAATTTCGAAATGACAAGTTTTCATAGGTTTTCATAAAATCATATGTTATAAACAGGTTTTTGTGATTGAAAGGAGAGTTTAATAAGTTTATTAAGGTTTCATATTTTTTTCAACGAAGGGTTTTCAATGAAAATAAGGTTTTTGCTAAAACACTTCAATGTGATGTGCCAGATACGTCCATAACGTCTGGGCTGGGTTTAGGGTGTTACATAGCCTAAGTGTTGGCTACAGGGGCAGAGACAAGGCCGTGTGTCTCGGTCGTGTGGGGAACACCGCCGTGTGTCTCGGCCGTGTGGGGAACACCACCCTGTGTCTCGGCTGTGTGGGGAACATGGCCTTAGCACATGGGCATGTGAGTTGGCCGTGTGACCCCATTTCGTTGCTAACGTCATAAACAGAGAGTTACACGGGCTGGGGACACGAGCGTGTCCCAAGCCATACGGGCGTGTGACTCTCTAAACATGGAAAATTTCTGTAAGTGTTGTAAAATTTTTAGAATTTCTTGGTTTAGTCCCGAACCACCCCCGATGTGTGTTTTGGGTCTTGTATGCCCGTATATGGGATGACATGTATGTGTTTGAATGTTTTTGAATTGGTTGAAATTTTATGGCCCTATTTTACATGTATGTGTATGTTTAAGTCCGATAATACCTCGTATCCTGTCCCAGCGTCAGACACGGGTAAGGGGTGTTACACCCTCACTTGGCGAGTGTCTAAGTAAGTCATAGCAAAGGGCAGCCAGCCTAGAGATTGAACTTACGCCCATTACCACATTCCCGTCGATGGGGAGCCTGAGCTATAGTGCAACATCCTCTAGAGTGATGGTGCACTCCCTGCAGGGCAAATGAAATGTGTAGGTCTCTAGACATCATTGCTCGACTAAAGCGGAAATCAAGTCGTATCGCAGATCAAAAGTCCGGATCAATGCCGCTGATCTGAACCTAGCTAACTCCAAGTATGGCATTAGGCGTTCATCTAGCAGAAACCCTACACTATTAACACGACCCCTTAATACGCGGTACAAGCCCTGACATTATTAAATTAGCAAAATAGTTAATACAATATAATTTAATTCCGCAAATAACATGAGTATCAAATAAAAATTTCATTACCATCTCATTAATAGTTCTTGATATGTGATTATTATTATTAATCAAAGAACCATTTGTTGCAAATCTGCAAATCTGCAATTAAAACAATGAATTCATTTAATTTGTTTCAAAAAATACAATAAATTATTTCAAATTTCAGAAACAAAAAAAACACGATAAATATCTCATAATTTCCCATAATTTACCTACAATAAAAAATTATGTTAGTTTACAATTATAATATAATTAAAATAAATATAAACTATCTAAACATAAAAGACATACAAATTAAGAAAAAAAAAGAAAAAAGAAATAGAAACATACCTAATTAGTTTCTTTCAAACAACCTATAAAATTATATAGCAACAAATTTAATTAATATTTTAAAAAATCAATAAAAATTTCAAATAAATAAAAATAAAATAAAATTACCTTATATACAAATTACATTAAAAAATCACAAAACACTAAACTAAACACTAACAATTTATATAACCTAATCATAAATTACTAACAAAATAATTATAAAATTATTTTTTTAAAAAAATACATTACTAAAAAATTACAAAACACATTACAAACACTAACAATTTATATAATCTAATTATAAATTACTAACAAAATAACTATAAAATTATTTTTTTTTAAAAATACATTACTAAAAAAATCACAAAACACATAACTAAACACAAACAATTTATATAACCTAATCATAAATTACTAACAAAATAACTATAAAATTATTTTTTTAAAAAAATTACATTACCAAAAAATCACTAACAAAATATTTAACAAAATAATTTTACATTACTAAAAACTCACCAAATACTAAACTAAACACAACAGTTTATAACATAATCCTAAATTACTAATAAATTAATTTTAAAATAATTACAAACACAACAATTTATAACATAATCCTAAATTACTAAGAAATTAATTTTAAAATGATTATAAAAAACAAAAAAAATTACATTCATACAAAATATTAACCCAAAACCATAAACACTAAACATAAACAATTTATAAATAATAATTAATAACAAAAAAATTTCACAACATCTTAATTAAACTCTTTAAATTATAAACAAAATTATTTACTAAAATAATACATTACTTTTTCTTTTTCTTTCTTCTTCTTCTTCTTCTTCTTTTTTTTCTTCTTCTCATTTCTCTCCTTTCTTTCTCTCTTCCAGTGTTTGAACTTGGGGGACCATGCTTATAAGGTCCCCTTTTTAATTTTCTTTTTCCCTTGTGAAGGGACTAAACACTGCCAAGGCAGTGTATCAATGAGGGGCAGATGGGTGCAGGGGGGTAGTGACGCCTACCTGTCAGCCGCGACCAGTGGCGCCTATCTGACAGCCGCGACCTGTCTCGGGTATTTTTAATTTGTATTTTGACCCGTTGACTGTATTTTGACCTGTATATATATTTAAATATTTTTTAAAATAAAATAATAATATTTTATTTAAAGTAAAAAATATATTTTAATATAAAAAAGTGGTTGCGCCTGTCAGATAGGCGCGACCCAAAAAACCATATCATTTTCGTATATAATTCACCTGACAATCTATTTCAGTATTTAATTTTTTTTAAAAATTATTTAGGTAAATTAACCTTTTTTAAAGTATCATGAAAAACTACTTAGATTGTATTTTGTCTCATATAAATTAAATTAAAAGGTAATCACCCATTTTTATTATTAAGTGATAATATATTATTATTTAGTTGCTTAAATTAATCCTTAAATGTCAGTGTAAGGTACACGTGACATATCAAATATCATTGTTCGATTACTCCATCAGTCACATTAATACTTAATAGCAAAAATTGATAAATTTTTTAAACGGAATTATTAATTTTCTCTTTAATCTAATATACAAACACTAATTTATTTTTTATTTTTTACCCACTTTTTATGTGAATAAAAATAATAGCTTAAGTGTTGAAAGTTAATAATAGCTTTAAGTATTGAAAGTTCTTGTAAAATAATTAAAGATGAATTAAGTTGTTAACTAAAAATGCAATTTATTGAGTCATTAGTTGAAAGTTAACATCAATTGGTCCTTTATAATATAGTTTTATATTAGAGTTTCTAATGGGTTGTTAGGTGATTATGTGGTGGTTGATGTGACAGTTAAAGTGAAAAAATAATGACGTGTCAATTAATTTAATGACGTAGAGTGTTTAATTGATTTTTTAAATTAGTTTATAAGTACTTGTTGATCATTAAAATTATAGAAATATTATAAAAAATATAGAAAAAGTTATAGAAAATAATACAAAAATTATTAAAATGATAAAAATTTATAAAATAATTTGTAATTTTAATTATTTTATGATATTAAATAATTTATATAATTAGTCTATAATTTTCTATTTTTATAAATTTCTAAATTTATATAATATTTTAATAATTTATATTTTTTATTTAATAAAAAGTACTACTTTTTGTTTTTCCTAAATCATTGCTCTACATGATACCCAGATTCATCCTTATCAACTCCTCTTGCATCACCTCTCCTCAACCAAAACCGTTACCATCAAACATTAAACTTATTCATTCAAACTATTCACTCGGCACCCAACATAAGTTTGATCACCGTCACACTTCAAGCTTCCCATTTCCTTAATACTAAAACCAAAGGATCCAAATATTTAAAATAACAAAAAATAATCTATATGTATATTTTATATTTTTATAGATTTTTAATAAGGAAAATTATTTGATACACCACTAGTGGAGATTTTTAAACTTTACAAAATGAATTGAGGGTTTGATAAGTGTATTATAAGGTGTAATAAAAAAATAAAAAAATAATTATATAAATAAATGTGGCATTTGTCATACCTTCAACCCACTTATGCAGTCTAAAAATCTCTACTGGTGATGTATCAAATAATTACCCTCTTAAATACATTATTTGTATATCCACTAAATTAGAAAAGGGGTTTAATTTCAATAAATGTTTAATAAGTTTTGCATTTGTTTAATATTTTTATCATATTTAATAATTTTTCTCTAATTTCTAAAATTTTAATAATATTTTAATATTTTCTTCATAATATATTAATAATAAATTATAATATTTAGTGAATCTAATAATTTTATAATTTTCTAAACTTTTCAAAACTTTTTAATAAATTTTAATATTTTTTTATAGTTTTTTTATAACTTTTCTAAATTTTGTACAATATTTTAATAATATTTGTTATGACCTAAAGTTGTTGATTGCTAGACTCAACAATAATGAATGGAAGTGCTTGATTGCATCGGTTTATGCAGTTTGGTTTTTGCAGAAAACACCAATGTTGGTTTATGCAATTCAATTGTTCTACATTTGTGAAGCCTAACTCAATGAGTAATTCCACTATCTTTTATATTTAAATATTAGAATACTCATCTCTAAATTCTCCTATTGAGAATTAGACTATAAACTCTAATAGTTTACAATTCAATAGCATTCTTTCAAAACAATTCCTCAATAAACAAAACAAAATGTTCTCGATAAGCTCCCATACAAAATCTAGATAAACCTCTCAAGCATATATTAGTTTTAGGTTACTAATAGTAAGTAAATGAATAATAATATGCTAATAAAAGCATAATTTGATGAAGATATGATCTTCTAGTAAACATCTCAATCCCAACCAATTCTCCACAATACAAGGGTTGTTTTTATTCAATCGATTCGAATCCAATCTTCAAAGGTCATGAGTTAGTTTCCATAAGTGGACTATTTTATCTTCAAAATATCATCACAACAAACTAATTCAAAGATTTTATTTCATTAAATTCGCAATACAAATACGACAAGTTGCTTCACTGTTTCAGCTAAGTGACACTTAAGTTATTAAGAGTACACCTTACCTCAAGAATATTTAAATTTAAATAATTAAAAAATCAATTAAATCAAAATAAAATAATTAAAAAATTAATTAAATTCTTCTCATCACGTTAATCATCATACCATAATTTTTCCACAAAGTCAATCATATCAGTCACCACATCAATTACCGCGTGATAACTTTTATCAAAGATTTTGGCGGAAAACTATGTTAGGGGCTCAACTAATTGCTACAATGAGCCTCAAATGGTGGTCGATTTTTATCAAATGTTTAGTTGATATTTTTAATTATTTTAAGCTCTAAATAAAATAATAGAACACCTTTTCTTTTAACATCATCCTACCTCAATACCAAGAAAAATTATGAATAACTATTATTTGTGTAACGACAAAATAGATTATAAAACTTGATTTGTACTCAAAATTTTACTTGAATTTATTTTGAACGAAAATATTTGCTTTTAAATATAAAGACAAATAGTGAAGTTAAATGACTTTGATGAATATGTGCTTCATGTTTTATTTATTACAAATATTATTTTTATTATTTTAATAATAATATTATTATATATGTTTAATATAAATTATTAAACTATATACCTATATTATATATATATATTATATATTTAGATATACTGTAGTTTTTAATGTTACATGCATTATATAAAATTTTTAAATTGATTTTTTAAATAATATATTTTTAATTTATTATTCAAATCATTGAATATAATTAAAATATATTAATGTATTAACAACTCAAATATGATAAGAAAATTTTATATCATAATTAAGGAATTTATACAATATTAAAATATATTAATGTATTAACAATTCAAATATGATAAGAAAATTTTATATATCATAATTAAGGAATTTATACAATATTAAAAAAATGATATTTTATAGATCAACATATTTTTAATAATTTTAAAAATTCAAATCATAATTAAAACATTTCTACAATATTCACTGTGCAATACAATTTTATTGCATATAATTAATGTAAAACAACCTTATTTAAAATAATAACTAATAAATATAACTACAATCTATCCATTATTTTGATAATTGGGATGATCCATGTAACACCCCTCACCCATCTCTGATGTCGAAATTAGGTTACGAGATGCTACAGTAATAAACATAATAGGAATGTGCGAATTTAAATCAAGACTCACCAAAATATTCATTAAATCTCAATCATTCAAACAAATAGTGTTTTGAATACAATTTTGATCTTAAATCGAGCTTACAAAAGCTCTAAAATTGATCGGTACCAAACAAGGACTAATTTGAAACTTTACACAAAAGAAAGGCAAAACTACAAAACGAGGGCCATACGACCGTGCATCAAGGCTATGTGAAAACTAAAACCGTGTAGCATTGCGTTGCATGACTGTGTGACTAGACCGTGTAACTATTTGTGACCATTTAACCAAATTTCAACCTATTTCTCTATGACAAACTGTAACAGCCCGATTTTCGGCCTAGTCGGGATAGTGGTTTCGGGACCACAAATCTAACATAGTAAAACTTGTTTTTATCACATATTTATGATCTAAAATTTTAGGGAATAATTTCGTGAAAATTTCGTTCAAAAATTTTGACGTTTGAGCACTCAATTTAGCAAAAAGGACTAAATTGTAAAAAGTGCAAAATTTAAGTTCTACATGCTAGAGATGTCTAATTGTTATGAAATTTTAAATTGAAGGTCCTTAGATATTAATTAGACCATTTTACTTTAAGTTGGACAAAAATAGACATGAGGTAAGAGAATTTTAGTGTTTTAAGAAAATGGCATTTTGGTCATTTGGTAATTAAATGAATTAAAAAGCAAAAATCAAGCTAAAATCTTGTCCATATTCTTCTTTCTTGTGCAAAAATTTAGAGGGGAAGCCATAGCTAGGGTTTGGCCACTTTCAAGCTCGATTTTAAGTCCGTTCTTGCCCCGTTTTTAATGCTCTTTACATTTTTGAAGTCGTTATCATTCGATCTATCTATTTCTACCGTTAATTTGAGAAATGATTAAGGTTTAGGGTTTGAAACATGTTAGATATGTGTGTATTTTGATGCCTAATGGTAGGAAATGTGTGTTTGGTGTTTGATAAACAACTTTTGCTAGGTGATTTTTTGATGAAAATGTCAAAAGGACCAATTTGTAAAAAGGTTATAAAATGTGTGTAAAAGTGTGATTAAATAAAAAATGTGGGTTGTTATTAACATAAAAGAGGTTTAGCTAGCTTGGGAATCAAAGAAATTGAATCTATTTCAATTTATGAGCTTAGGGACCAAAGTGTAAAAATGTCAAAGTTTACGGGCAAAAATGTAATTTTACCCTAATTTGTTTTTTGAACTGAATTGAGTAATGTGAATAATAAATGAGTTAAATTTGCTATTATAGATCAAGAGAAACGAGGTTCGGACCTAGATTGGGGAAAAACAAAGTGTTTGACGATTAGGTTCGATTCCTACTGTTTTTGTACCGAGATAAGTTCTTATGTAAATAATGTATTGTTTTGGTTATGTTTTAAATGCTTTATTATTGTATGAATTGTGATTGACTCATAGACTTATTCGACAAAGTTACGACAAGAGTGAAATCCTGGTTGAACCTTAGGAATAGATAGGATACAAATGTCATGACATTAAGGTTACTAAGACTATGTGTAAGACCATAATTGGGATATGGCATCAATTTGAGACTTCGTGTAAGACAATATTAGGGATATTGTGTAACATCCCGATTTTGGGCCTAGTTAGAATAGTGAGTTCAAGACCACAAATCTGAAGTTGAAATAATTATTTTATGAATATGTTGAGGTATATGATATGTTTTCATGATTGTATGAAAGTTTCGTTAAGAAATTTTGTTGATAGAGTGTCCAATTTGATTTTTAAGACTAAATTGCGCAAGTTGCAAAATATGTGATTCTAGAAGCTTTAAGCATGAAATAGCTATGGATTATTAATTAGAGGTCCTTAAATAGAAATTTGACCAATTTCTATTTTTATGGACAAAAATGGGCATGAATAAGTAAAATTAAAAGTTTAGTAAAAAATGGCATTTTGGTCATTTAGTAATTAAAAGAATAAAAAGAAAAAATCAAGTCAAAATTTGCTCATCTTCTCCATGCCATAGCCAAAATTCTCAAGACACCATAGCTAGGGTTTTGTTCAACTTTCAAACTTAATGGTAAGTGCATCTTAGCCCCGTTTTTAATGTTCTTTACATTTTTGAAGTTGTTATCAACCGATCTACACATTTCTATCATTTATTTGAGTTATAGGATGCCTAGAGTTTGACCCATGTGTAACATGCATGTATTTTGATTTTTCATGGTAGATTATGAAAGTTTGATGTGTCATAAACATATTTTATTAAGTGATTTTTGATGAAAACACCTAAAAAAGGCTTATTTGTAAAAGTTGTAAAAATGGGTAGTAGAAATGTGATTTGATGAAAAATGTGGGCTGATATAAGCATGATATAGGCTCGGCTAGGCTTGGGTAACAAAGAAAATGAGTACATTTCATTTTACAAGCCTAAGGGCTAATTTATAAATATGTGAAAGTTTGGGGGCAAAACTATAATTTTTCCAAAGTTTGGTTTTTGGACTGATTTGAACAATGTGATAATTAAATGAGCTAAATTTGCTATTATAGATCAAGAAAAACGGAGTCTGGACCTAGACTGGGGAAAGAACAAAGTTGTGGACTAAATCGAATTAGTTAGCCATATTTTGTACCGAGGTAAGTTCATGTGTAAATAATGCAACTTATATTATGTATTTAATATTTTGTTATTGCATGACTTGTACAATTATCATTATGGATTCGTCAGCAAAGATTCAATACGGTGAAATTCCCGGTTGAACCTTAGGAATAGTTAGGATACAAATGTCATGACATTAAGGTTATGAGTTTACGTGTAAGACCATATCTGGGATATGGCATCGTTATGAGATTTCATGTAGGACCATGTCTGGGACATGGCATCAATATGAGAATCGTGTAAGACCATAGCTGGGCTATTGGCATCGATATGAGATCCCATATAAGACCATATCTGGGATATGCATTGGTATGATTCTATGTGTATATAATTCCCGAGTATCCTTTAGAATTCCAAGTGGTTCAACAGGTAATTTAAAGATTATGTCAAAGATGTGAAAGGTTACGATTATGTTATGAAGTTGTACAGGTACGTATGCAAAACTCATGAAAAATGATCTCGGTTTAAGATGCATTATTGGTAAGGATGGAAATAAGTAAGATATGTCTATGATCATTTGATAATTTTGTGCTAATTTACATTATGTTATGTTTATGTTATTGTATGTTTAAAGTTGATTATTATTTACATGCTAACTTACTAAGCTTAAAGCTTACCCCCTTCCTTTTCATTTCTTATAGTGTTATCAAGCCAGCTCGCGGATCGAAGACTATTGGAGATTCACTCACACCATCAAATTATCATTTTGGGTACTTATGATTCCATTATTTTGAGTTGTGGCATGTATAGGGACTTGGTCTTTTTGTGATATGTGTCATTATTGATGTGGCCAAATGTGATGGCTTGTAATGGTATTTGATTCATTTTGTAAATGGGCATTTGGTATTGGCTAATATTGGTTAAGTATATATAAATATAGTGATGCCTTTCATGGATGGAGTTATTGCATGGTTTGTGATGATAATTATGAAATGTTGTATGTGATAGAAAGTAGCATGTAATTGATGTGTGGATGTCTTGTTTATGTGTATATGCTTCGATTGGTGTTGTTTGAGTTGTGTAGGTTGGTGCAAGTAAGGGTGGCAAAAAGTCTTGGTAAATAGCCTTATTTTTGTCCACACAGGTAGACACACGGGCGTGTGTCTAGGCCGTATGTGACACATGGCTTGCCTATTTGTACCCTGCATTTTTTGAATTTTATCTTCGAATTGGCCACACGGTCAGAGACACGGCCAAGTGTCTCAGCCGTGTGAAGGACACGACTCGGAGACATGGGCGTATGAAGTCTGCACCTATTTTAGGAAAAATTATGAAAATTAAATCACCTACACGGCCTAGCACACGGGCATGTACCTTGGCCGTGTGACCCTAATTTGTTGATGACGTCATAAACAGAGAGTTACATGGGTTAGGGACACAGGTGTGTGTGACCACACGGCCTACCCACACAGGCATGTCCCAAACCACACGGGCATGTGACCCTTGTTTTTATGAAAACTTTTCAAGTGTTTGGAGAGTTTCCAAAGTTCTAGGTTTAGTCCCAAACCGCTCCCAATGTATGTTTCGGGCCTCGTAGGCTCGTCTAAGGGACAATATGAATGTTTTTGAAAATTTTTAAATTTGAGTGGGAGTTCATGTCTCGGTTGGGTTTAAGTCTAATAATACCTCGTACCTTACGGGTAAGAGGTGTTACATATGGCATCAATGTGAGATTTCGTGTAAGGCCATAGCTAGGCTATTGGCATCAATATGAGATTACATGTAAGACCATATCTGGGATATGTCATTGGCATGGTACCGTGTATACAGAACTCCCGAGTATCCTTTAGTATTCCAAGTGGTTCAACGGGTAATTTAATGAGTATGTCAAAGGTGAATTGCATGAAAATCCAATTCGAGATGACTCAGATTCATAAAAAACTCATACGTGATGAGCTCGTTATGTGATGAACCCTCGGTAAGGCTATGATTGAGTAAGTTATGATTATAAGATCTTAATAATATTTATGCCAATTATTTTCATGTTAATTGTATGTTAAATGTTTGATTATGATGCCTATTATTTGCATGGGAACATACTAATCTATATAGCTTACTCCCCTTTTCTTTTCCTTGTCTTATAGTGTCACCAAGCTAGCTCGGGGATCGGAGACTGTCAGAGATCCACTCACACTATCAACTGATTATTTTGGGTACCAATGAATTTGACATTTTGAGTTATGGAATGTATAGGGACTTGGTTATTTTGTTATGTGTCATAACTGAATTGGCCTAATGTGTTTGCCTATATTGGTTGATAATTCATTTTGTAAATGGCCATTGAAATTGGCTAATATTGGTCTAAGTACATATGCATATGATGAGGTTTTCATGGAAGTGAAAATTTGCATGGTTTAAGTTGATAAGTGTGCGATGTTTGTATGTGGTAAATGGTAGCATGTGAATGACATGTGGATGTCTTGATTGTGGCTGAATTGGTTGAATGTAATTGCTTGGATTGGTGTTGTGTTTTTTTGTGTAGGTGTATGCATGAAAGGAGGACAAAATGGCTTGGTAAATAGCCTTGTTTTTGTCTACACGGGTAGACACACGAGCGTGTGTTTAGGCCGTGTGTGACACACGGCTTGCCCTATGGGCGTGTGTTCCGGCCATGTGTCCCCTGCACCTTAATTGTTGCAAAACAGAATGCTCAGAATTGACCATACGGGCAGAGACACGGGTGTGTGTCTTATCCGTGTGGATGACACGGCCTCAGGCATGGGCGTGTGCCCTAGGCGTGTGAAGTCTACACCTATTTTATGAAAGATCATAATTTTTAAATTGACCACACGGCCTAGCACATGGGCGTGTGGCTTGGCTGTGTGTCCTCAAATTGTTCTTGGGTGACAAACAGAGAGTTACACGGGTTAGGGACACGGGCGTGTGTGACCACACGACTGCCCACACAGGCGTGTCCTAAGCCACACGGGCGTGTGTCTCTTAAAACATGAAAATTTTTCTAAGTGTTATGAAAATTTCTAAAGTTCTTGGTTTAGTCCTGAACCACTTCCAAGCCTCGTAGGCTTGTTTTAGAGATGATATGAATGTATATGAAAAGATTTAAATTCGGATGGAAATTTACGTCCGGTGTTGTATGATTGCTTGTGTATTAGTTCGGTAATGCTTCGTGCCCTATTCTAGCATTGGATACAAGTAAGGGGTGTTACATTTAATGGTATCAAAGCTACAGTTTAGTCGATTCTCAGACTAACGTAGCCTATGTAAGAGTCTAGTTATACATGCCATAAATGAACTGTGATAGTGTGCAACGACGAAAATGTGCAAGTGTACACAATCGCAACAAGTAATAAAGTGACAAGTAAATATCGAGTTATCGTACCCACAAGGACTGTGAAAAGAATTATTTATGAATGTTGTTTAAAGAACTTTGGTGAAGAAAAATATTTTGTTTGAAGAGGGTGATTAAAAACTAAGATTTTAAACTAAGTAAACTAAATAAATAAATCTCAAATGCACGATTTCAAAATACGAGTTTAATCAAGATGACATAATTGTGTTAGATTAATTACATTTCTTATCTTAGAATTATTAAACTCATGTTTATATTGTTACGAATAAATTCACGGCAACTCGGTAATTTGCTAACTTATGAACATACTCACCTACCAAAATCCATTCATCTCTTGGACATATCTCTATGTCAATTCAATCGATTAAACAAATCTTAATAGGCAAATATGTTATAGCACATACATACTCATTAAATTGAAATAATCTCTTAAACATATCCTTATGTCAATTCAAATAATTAACTCGATTTAATAAGCACATAAAAGATTATGTGATATAACAAAGTATCCTTACCTTGAAACAGTTTAATCACAATAATCTTGCAAGTTATGCAAGGTAATTGTATCGTCAGATATCGTTGCTAATTTAACCCCCAGCTACCTTGGATGATTAAACATGCACTGGTTAAGTACTGTGTCTATTAATCACAATTTTAATCCATTTAAATAATTAATTCATTATTACCTAACAATTGTAATGCAAGAATAACTTAGTCATGATTTTACTTAATCAAGTATCTTACCGAGACCTATAACAACATAAACACAATTTTAATAATTTAAGAAGATGAAATGCAATCAACCTGACACAAATTAAATTCAAACTAAATTGATTAAATTAACCATTCCAACAACATAAATATTCATAGATATGTTCATCATAACAACAACAAAAATTAAATAGATAGGGAACAAGAATCAAATCAAGTGTTTTTCTGTGGCTTGACTAGCTTGCTCCATTCTTTGTTCTCTGTTGTCCTCGTCAATCAAAGCTACTATGAACACTTCAATGTTTCTCCAAAATTGCTGATGAACACCCCTTTTCCAAGGGAAGAAATCGGCAAGAGAGCAAGAGAATTTAGAATGGCAAAGAAGAGGGAAAGTGGAGAGAAGAGAGAAAAGATGTAAATGAATTGAGGTGTTTTTCAAATGACCAGGCTAAGGGGGTTTTTATAGCTGAAGAGGGCTGCTAAAAATAGCTAAAATTATCATCCAAAGAGCCCTCCCTTGGCTGGCCGCACATGTGGCAAGGTTGATAGTTTCAACTTTGTTAATTTAGGGTTGGGGCAAATCTATAAAGCCACCAATTGTGGAGGGGTCTGTTTTCAACTTGAACAAGTCTTCAAGGGCCTCTTTGCAAGCTAAATAATCAGCCAATAAGCTTATTTGGGTCAGCATATGGACGGTTTTGGGCTATCCACTTCTTGGTTGGTTCGGTTCACTCGGTTCGGCTCAACTAGACCACTTTGTCATAATTAATTAATAATAATTTATTTAATCCAAATTAAATTGGATATAAATTAAAATTAATTATATCATGAATTAATATACATAATTTGGACTGTCTTAGGCTGGAAATTAATTTTCCTTGGTACTTCAAATTGCTTCTCGATTTTGTGCTTTTAGTAGTGTCTACCGAGCCATTTTTTGCCCTTTGTGCAATTCTGTCGAAAATAACCAAAATTAATTAAAATTCAACATGTTCATAATTTAAATACAATTTAATTATTTTATAATAAGTAATTATTTTTCGACAAGAATTTAACTGAATTTGCATGAATTTAAGTTAAAAAGGGTATGAAAAAGTGTGTAAATTTTTGTGTTTCCATAGTGTGATGACTCTTGAAAATTTTAAATTGTGTTTTCGTATAGTAAATGGATCCCAATCAAGCTGAGGTTGAGGACGTTGAAAGTAATGCACCAGCTTTCGCTCAAGGGGCAGCGCCATCTGATAATAGACCCCAAACGGTTGGTCAGGGAGAAGGGGGTAGGGAAACCTTTCTCCACATGAAAAATAAGTGGTATACAGAGTTTGTTCTGACAAATCCAAATGCCCAATCCCCTCCACCCCCACCTATTCCTCGACCGGTTCTTGTAGCTCCACAAGGTATGGAATTTGTAAGAATGAATAAGCCCCCATTTGATAAGAGCCAAAAGCATGGGGATGAAGATTGCAGAGCTAATGTGGATGATGATCCCGAGAGAGTCGAGTTTTGGCTCGAAAACTCCATCAGGGTATTTGATGAGTTGTCTTGCACACCGGATGAGTGTTTAAAGTGTGTCATCTCACTTTTGAGAGATTCTGCATATCACTGGTGGAATACACTAGTATCGGTGGTACCAAGAAAGAGGATTACTTGGGAATTCTTTCAAGAGGAGTTCCGAAAGAAATATATTAGTCAGCGGTTCATCGATTAGAAACGTAAGGAATTTCTTGAGCTGAAACAGGGCCAAATGTTAGTGACGGAATATGAGTTAGAATTTGTCAAACTTAGTAAATATGCTCGAGAGTGTGTTTCCATCGAGGCCATCATGTGTAAGAGATTTGAGGATGATTGAATGAGGACATTCGTGTGTTAGTTGGGATCCTAGAGCTAAAAGAATTTGTGGTGATAGTCGAACGGGCTTGTAAGGCTGAAGAGTTGAATAAAGAAAAGAGGAAAGCTGATAGTGAAGCTAGAAATTCGAGGAAAAGACCTAGGAGTAAGTCATTTCCATCTAAATCAAAGAATTCTAAAGAAATGTATTCCCGTTCGAATGTTTCAGTTGGGTATTCACATAGAGATCGTGGGAAGTAATAATCTGGTTCTAAATCTCAAGCCACTTCACTGGAAAGTGTGGGTAATGTAAGGCCTAATAGACCCGAATGTCAGCATTGTAGAAGGAGACATCCTGACGAGTGTAGGATGAATGACCAGGCTTGTTTCAAGTGTGGCTCCCAAGAGCATTTTATCCAAGATTGCCCCGAAATGGTTGAGAAAGACAAATTTTAGAGTGCAAGGCCGAGTAATACTACTAATAGGGGTAGACCACCAAGGAATACTGGAAATGGAGCTAGTAGTAAAGGTGTGACGGAAGATACAGCTGTGAGATCCAAAGCTCGAGCACCTGCTAGAGCCTATGCCATCCATGCTCACGAAGAAGCGACACCTCCCGATGTTATCACTGGTACTTTTTCTTTCTATAATACTAATGTAGTTGCTTTGATTGACCCTGGATCGACTCATTCTTATGTTTGTGTGAAGTTGGTAACTAGTAAAAGCTTGCCTGTTGAGTTTACTGAGTTTGTGATTAGAGTGTCAAGCCCCTTAGGCAAACATGTATTAGTTGATAGAGTTTGCAAGAATTGTCCCTTGATGATTCAAGGTCACTGTTTTTCGGCTGATTTAATGTTGTTGCCATTTGATGAATTCGATGTTATTTTGGGTATGGATTGGTTGACACTGCATGATGCTGTAGTGAATTTTAAAAGAAAGATTATTGAACTAAAATGTGAAAATAGTGAAATTCTTCGGATTGATTCAGATGAGTCGGGTGAGTTACCTGTTGTGATTTCTTCGATATCTGCCCAAAAATATGTAAGGAAAGGTTGTAAAGCTTATCTTGCTTATGTATGTAAGGAAAGGTTGTAAAGCTTATCTTGCTTATGTGTTGAATAAAAAGATGTCTAAATTGAAGATTGAGTCAGTGCCAATAGTTTGTGAATATCCAGATGTGTTTCCAAAAGAGTTGCCCGGGTTACCACCAGTTAGAGAAGTTGAGTTTGGTATTGATTTAGTACCAGGGACCTTACAGATATCTATTGCTCTGTATAGGATGGCCCTGACAGAATTGAAAGAATTAAAAGCTAAGTTGCAAGAGTTGACGGATAAAGGTTTTGCGAGACTGATTTTTTCTCCCTAGAGTGCTCCCGTATTATTTGTAAAGAAGAAAGATGGATCCATGAGGCTTTGTATTGATTATTGTCAGCTCAACAAGGTGACTATAAAGAACAAGTATCCTTTACCGAGGATTGATGACTTGTTCGATCAGTTGAGAGGAGAAACGATATTCTAGAAGATTGATTGAAGATTTGGCTACTATCAGTTGAGAGTCAAGGAGTCGGATGTACCGAAGATCACTTTTAGTACAAGGTATGGGCACTATGAATTTCTTGTTATGCCTTTCAAACTAACTAATGCACCCACTATTTTTATGGACTTGATGAATAGAATCTTCCGACCATATTTAGATAAGTTTGTGGTTGTGTTCATCGATGATATCTTGATTTATTCTCAAGACGAGTATGAGCATGTTGAGCAATTGAGAATTGTATTGTAGACTTTGAGAGATAAGCAATTGTTTGCTAAATTCAGTAAAAGTGAGTTTTGGCTCCGAGAAGTCAGATTTTTGGGACATATTGTTTCAGGTGATGGTATTCGGGTTGATCCAAGTAAGATTTCGACTATTGTTGATTGGAAACCGCCAAGGAATGTATCTGAAGTTAGAAGCTTTTTGGGCTTAGCCAGTTATCACCGACGTTTTGTCAAAGGATTTTCGATGATTGCTACTCCTATGGCCAAGTTGTTGCAAAAAGATGTTAAGTTTGAATTGTCCGAAAAGTGTCAGCAAAGTTTTGAAAAGTTGAAAGAATTATTGATTGAAGCGCCAGTTTTAGTATAACCTGAACCGGGAAAGGAATTCATAATTTATAGTGACGCGTCACTGAATGGATTGAGATGTGTGTTGATGCAAGAGGGCAAAGTGATAGCTTATGCCTCGAGATAGTTGAAACCGTACAAGAAGAATTATCCGACGCATGATTTGGAATTAGCTGCCATTGTGTTCGCTTTAAAAATTTGGAGACATCATTTTTACGGTGAGAAATGCCATATCTTTACTGATCATAAGAGTTTAAAATACTTGATGAAACAGAAAGATTTAAACTTGTGGCAATAGAGATGGCTCGAGTTACTGAAGGATTATGAGCTAGTAATTGATTACCACCCGGGTAAGGCAAATATAGTCGTAGATGCGTTGAGTAGAAAGACTTTATTTGCTTTGAGAGCGATGAATACATGGTTGACTTTGTCCGATAATGGTCAGGTCCTAGCTGAGTTGAGAGCTAGACCGTTATTTCTGCAACAAATTTGTGAAGCTCAGAAATGTGACAGTGATTTACGAGCCAAAAGAGTTTTCTGTGAATCGGGTAGTGAATTAGATTTTCATATCGAATCTGAAGATAGCTTGATGTTCCGAGGCAGAATTTGTGTACCGAAAAATGATGAGTTCATTCAGAAAATTCTTCATGAAGCACATAATGGTTGTTTATTTGTGCATCCGGGTAGTATGTATAATGATTTGAAGAAATTGTATTGGTGGTCAAGTATAAAACGAGATATTTCAAAATTTGTTTCGAAGTGTTGATTTGTCAACAAGTGAAAGTTGAACACCAAGTGCCTTTGGGTTTACTTCAGCCAGTGATGGTACTTGAGTGGAAGTGGGATAGGATTACTATGGACTTCGTAACTGGGTTGCCTTTAACTTCAAAAAAGAAAGATGTCATCTGTATTGTTGTTGATAGATTAATGAAATTGGCTCACTTTATTCTGGTATGTATTGATTACTCACTTGATAAGTTAGCCGAATTGTACATTTCGGAGATTGTGAAATTGCACGAAGTGCCTACGTCTATTATTTCGGATAGAGATTTGAGGTTTACTTCATAGTTTTGGAAGAAGCTGCAAGAAGCTTTGGGTACAAAGCTGAACTTTAGTATCGAATTTCATATGCAAACCAATGGTCTGTCTGAAAGGACGATTCAGATACTCGAAGATATGCTCTAATGTTGTGTTCTAGAATTTGAGGGCAGTTGGGAAAAATATCTGCCATTGGTTGAATTTGCTTATAACAACAGTTTTTAGTTGAGTATAAAGATGGCACCTTATGAGGCATTGTATGGCCGCAAGTGCCGAACACCCTTGTATTGGACCAAGCTTAGTGAGAAACAGATTCACGGTGTTGATTTGGTTAGAGAAACCGAAGAAAAAGTAAAGATAATCCGTGATTGTCTGAAAGCAGCTTCAGATAGATAAAAGTCGTACACAGATTTGAAAAGAAAAGAGATCGAATATTAGGTCGGTGTTAAAGTATTTTTGAAAGTATCTCCGTGGAAGAAAATTTTGAGATTTGGCCGTAAAGGCAAGTTGAGTCCACGTTCCATTGGGCCGTATAAGGTTATCGAAAAAATAGGGCCAGTGGCATATCGGTTAGCTTTACCGACAGAGTTGGAAAGGATTCATAATGTGTTTCATGTGTTGATGTTGTGACGATATCGTTCTGATCCTTCAATGTGATCTCTCCAACGGAGATTGAGATTCGACCATATATGACTTATGGTGAAAAACCGATCAAGATTTTAGCTTGGGAAGTTAAACAGTTGAGAAATAAGAGTATAGCCCTAGTGAAAGTTTTATGGCAACGACATGGGGTCGAAGAGGCTACGTGGGAACCCGAGGAGGCTATGAGAAAACAGTACCCAAACTTCTTTTTTGGTAAGATTTTCGAGGAAGAAAATCCCTAAAGGGGGGAGAGTTGTAACAGCCCAATTTTGGGCCTAGTCGGAACAGTGGTTTTGGACCACGAATCCAGCGTAGTAAAACTTGTTTTTATCACATTTTTATAGTCTACAATTTTGTGGAATAATTTTGTGAAAATTTCGTTCGAAAATTTTGACATTTGAGCACTCAATTTAGCAAAAAGGACTAAATTGTAAAAAGTGCAAAAGTTAAGTTCTACATACTAGAGGTATCTAATTGTTATGAAATTTTAAATTGAAGGTCCTTAGAAGGTAATTAGACCATTTTACTTTGAGTTGGACAAAAATAGACATGAGGTAAGAGAATTTTAGTGTTTTAAGAAAAGGGCATTTAGGTCATTTGGTAATTAAATGAATTAAAAAGAAAAAATCAAGCCAAATCTTGTCCATCTTCTTCTTGCTTGTACCAATTTAGAAGGAAAGCCATAGCTAGGGTTTGGCCATTTTCAAGCTCGATTGTAAGTTTGTTCTTGCCTCGTTTTTAATGCTCTTTACATTTTTGAAGTCGTTATCACTCGATCTATCTGTTTCTACCATTAATTTGAGAAATGATTAAGGTTTAGGGTTTGAACCATATTATATATGTGTTTATTTTGATGTCTAATGGTAGGAAATGTGTGTTTGGTGTTTGATAAACAACTTTTGCTAGGTGATTTTTGATGAAAATGTCAAAAGGAGCAATTTGTAAAAAGGTTATAAAATGTGTGTAAAAGTGTGATTAAATGAAAAATGTGGGCTATTATAAGCATAAAATAGGTTTGTCTAGGCTTGGGAATCAAAGAAATTGAATCTATTTCAGTTTACGAGCCTAGGGACCAAAGTGTAAATATGTCAAAGTTTACAGGCAAAAATGTTATTTTACCCTAATGTGATTTTTGAACTGAATTGAATAATGTGAATAATAAATGAGTTAAATTTGCTAATAGATCAAGAGAAACAAGGTTCGGACCTAGATCGGGGGAAAACAAAGTTTTTGACGATTAGGTCCCATTCCTACTATTTTTGTACCGAGGTAAGTTCTTATGTAAATAATGCATTATTTTAATTATATTTTAAATGCTTTATTATTGTATGAATTGTGATTGACTCATGGACTTATTCGACAAAGTTACAACAAGAGTGAAATCCCGGTTGAACCTTAAGAATAGATAGGATACAAATGTCATGACATTAGGGTTACTAAGACTATGTGTAAGACCATATCTGGGATATGGCATCAATTTGAGACTTCGTGTAAGACCATATCTGGGATATGGCATCGATGTGAGATTTCGTGTAAGACCATAGTTGGGCTATTGGCATTGATACGAGATTACATGTAAGACCATATCTGGGATATGGCATTGGCATGGTATCGTGTATACGGAACTCTCAAGTATCCTTTAGTATTCCAAGAGTTTCAATGGGTAATTTAATAAGTATGTCAAAAGTGAATTGCATGCAAATCCAATTCGAGATGACTCAAGTACGTACGTAAAACTCATATGTGATGAGCTCATTATGTGATGAACCCTCGGTAAGGCTATGATTGAGTAAGTTATGATTATAAGATCTTAATAATATTTATGTCAATTATCATCATGTTAATTGTATGTTAAATGTAACACCCCTTACTCGTATCCAAAGCCAAGACAGGGTTCGAGGCATTACTGTACTTAAACGTAAATAAATATACAAAATTGAGGCATAAAGTTTCATCCACATTTAAAACTTTTCAATCACATGCAAATTGTCCCTTATAAGGGTTTACAAAACTTGAAACCTACATCGGAAGCGGTTCAGGACTAAATCGAGAATGATCGAAACCTTTTTAACACTTAGAAAATTTTCTTGTTTTGGAGAGTGACACACCGGTGTGGGTAGGCTGTGTGGTCACACACGCTCGTGTGACATGGGACACACTTGTTTCTTCAGCCCATGTAACTCTCTGACTATGACGTCATCAAACAAATAAGGTCACATGACCAAGTCACAAGCCCGTGTGCTGAGACCGTGTGGTGAATTAAATTCCAAAAATTAAGTGTAGACTTCACATGGCCTGGGCACATGACCATGTCCTATGGCTGTGTCCTTCACATAGCAAAGACACACGGTCGTGTCTCTGCCCTTGTGTTTACTACTGGACATTCTGTTTTGCATCATTAGGGTGCAAGGGACACACGACCAGATCACACGCCCATGGGGTAGACCGTGTGTCATGCACGGCCTAGACACATGCCCGTGTGTCTAACTGTGTGGACAATTTCTAGGCTATTTTCCAAGCCATTTGCCACCCTTAAGCACTTACAGACTTAGATCCATTTCATTACATGCAATATGACACCTTTAATCAGTTAAGCAAACACATTCATGGTTAAATTATGATTTGACAATGTCACATATCACTTATCCCAATTACTATACTTTCATATGGCATCCCACACCAATTTCATATTCAACTATTATCATTACTAACCAATTTTCAAGTTATACAGTTGCACCACATTTATCATCAAACATATTAATCATATTTCATACACCCAACATACATGCCATCCATCACACTCATTAACCATAAACAATTATAGCCACATTAAAGCATAAGCACATTTGCATACATGCATCAATAATTAGGGTTACAACCAAAAATAATCAATATGCATTCATCAATAATTAGGGTTACAACCCAAAATAATCAATATGAGCCACCTCTCATGGACATATACAAAATAATCATGATAACATCATGAACCAACACATTGGCTAATCAACATGACTCATAACAAAAAGGCCAAGTCCCTATACATGCCATATCCAAAATGATAAAGCTAACTATACCCAAATGTTCAATTGATAGTGTGATCGAGTCTCCAATGTTCTCCATCCCCGAGCTAGCTTGGCGAAACTATAAGAGATGAAAAAGGAAGGGGGTAAGCGTAAAGCTTAGTAAGTTCACATGCAAATAAAAGGCAATTTAAACAAGCTTAAATCATGCATTTAATATAACGAACATAATCTTGCATTTTATCAATTCTCATTGTAACACCCCGAACCCGAAACCGACACCGGAGTCGAACACGAGGTGTTAACTGACTTTAACCCCTTATAAAATTTATTTTCCAGACACTGCCCAATCTGTGTACTAGTAGTTTTAAAAATCATATCTTGAGTTTCGTAACTCGAAAATCAGTTTTGTGATTTTTCCCAGAAACTAGACTCATGTGCCCATCTATGTGTTTTTTTCTAGAATTTTTGGTCGGGCCAATTAGTACAGTTTATTAGTCAAAGTCTCCCATATTGCAGGGGTCGACTACACTGACCTTTGCCCATTACGACTTGGATATCTCCCTGCACGGGGCTTCAATACTGATGCCGTTTGTTTCTATGAAAACTAGACTCAGAGAGGAATCTGTACATATATGGTACGATCCCTAATTATCTCTGGTTAATTTATAATGAATTTCCAAAGTCGGAGCAGGGAATCCAGAAACCGTTCTGGCCCTGTCCCACAAAAATCTGATTATCTCTTAATATACTGCCCATATGATCTTTTCGTTACTTCCTCATGAAAACAGACTCATCGAGCTTCGATTACATAATTTATTCATCAATTAATTCCACTCCTACTATTTTTAGTGATTTTTCAATCTCATGACACTGCTGCTGCCAGCATCTGTTACGAAAGTAACTAGGTCCATTTCATGCCTACCCTTGATCCAACTCAATCGAACATTCGTGCCATTTTCGCATGGCTTAAAGTTTACATGCCAAAGTTCAAACACAACGTAATAGCTTATACATGCCAAAATGTTCTTCTAAGCCAACTAAGAAGAAAGTACCAAAACTTGCTATCCGGTGTGATGACTTCGATGACGGCCCGACCCCGCAAAAATAGATGAGTCCAAGCAACCTATAATGGGTGACAAGGAAACACCGGGCGAGTTTATAACTCAGTAAGTCATAAGCAATGCACTACTATACATCAATAACATTATCACAAGAGGAAACAAAATGGAATGAGACAATTTACTCCATCCATACCGAACCATGCCATAGTTCCTCCAACGTATCGATTCAATTTCATATCAATTCATGCATTCACAATCCATATACTCATCAATAGGACATTGAAGCATTTTCATAAATCAATTTATTTTCGTTACAATCAAACAACAAAACGGCCTTTCACCCATCCTACGATAAATTTTTATGTACGTGACTTCAAGTATAGTTGTCACATAGGTTCAACTTACCGAGCTCAACACCAAGTATAAGCATAGCACATATTAGCCATGTACTCAAGACACTTACCCGATCCGCTGTCCGCGATCGACTCAATGGTGTCGCACACATAGTGTCCATAATGATTCACGAATGTATATTGAGCCCGCACACTCAGTGCTATATAATCAACTCGCACACTTAGTGCTACGTAATCAAATCGCACACTTAGTGCTACATAGTCAGACTCGCACACTTAGTGCCGCATGGTCAATTCGCACACTTAGTGCATCATATTCATTTCGCACACTTAGTACAACATAGTCGAATCGCACACTTAGTGCTGTACAATTTAATCCCGCGCACTTAGCGCCAATCTCATGGTCATAAATGGTTATACCCGTACGTTTAGTGCCGAGATCAACAACTCAGTACATCTTACCTCTTTTCTTTTCATTCAACAATTTCATCATCACATACGTACATGCATATATATATATGTATATTTATTCATTCCATTCAGCATCAATACATAAACATTATGACCATTTGAAATAATACCAACTACATGCTTAATGACTTACCTCGTGTTGGGTAAGACAGTTCCAACTCGGCTACTCGACGACCTTTTCTTTGCCTTTGCTCGATTCACCTCCTTTAACTCCTTGAGCTTAATCAATAATTTAACTAGTTTAACCATCTTGTTAAACATTCATAATTCAATTACACATGCATATGTATGTTTGTATATTCGGCAACCATCCACACTAATTACCCATTTAGTCGATTACACACATAATTAAAGGTAACATCACGAATGGCATACTTATGTATATATATATGTATATATATATACTTCGGAATGGGCATCACAATTAGATTTAACACCACCTTCATACTCAATTAGATGGCCGAATGCATGTGTATATGCACAATGTCAACTATAACATCATGTAGATCCACATATACTACATTTCTTATGTTCCACATCTTAATGCCCATTATACATAATCAAATTTAACATCATCTATATATTTACTCATATGGCCGAATATACATACTCCCATATAATATCATTTTCATTCCATTTAACACTTAATTCATCATAAATTTCCCCCTTTGCTCTCTTTTTTTTCTTCATGGCCGAATGCTCCTTCTACTCCTTTTACCTTCACAAAGCATGAATTTCATCATCCAACTTACAAGCTTACAATCTCATGAAGTTTAACCTCATGGTACCTATCAAACTCTCACTCATTAGCTTCTATCATAAACCTCCAACAACACCCAATAAACATATACTTTGGGGGTCTATGGTAGAACCAAGAAAGGAACTCATAGATATCAAGATGTGAGCAACTACCATTATTCATTTAAGTTTAGCATGAAACACAATCATCACCCTTATTAATCTTTTATAGCCGAAAACCATACTCACCCCCAAAATCGAAATTTCAACATGGTTTACAAAAATCACTTGATAACTCACTCAATATCAACTAAAATTTCAAAAGCTAGTACAAACTTCCTTACCTTAATAGTGACCTAAGATGACCGATTGCTTCACTCCCTTCTTCTTCCTTTCAATTCGGCCAAGAAGAACCAAAGAACACAACTTGTTTTTCTTTCTTCCTTAGAACATTCGGCCAAGGGGAAATGAAGAAAGATGGACACTTTTTTTTTCTTTGTTTTCTTTCTTACTTTCACGGCAATGGGAGGGGAAGAAACAATTACACACATCCTTTCCTTTTTCCATTTCTTTATTCCCCATACTTCTTATTATATTTTATCCTACATACCTCACTAGGCCAACATGTTCCCAACATGTTTCCACCCATAGCATGGCCGGCCACTACATATTAGGGAGGGGGAATTTGACATGCAAGTCCCCTTTTTCTTCCACATGCACTAATAGGTCCTCATGCATTGACCTATCACATTTTAAAATTTTCTCATATAAGTCCTATTGACTAAATTCACATGCAATCGACTAAATCGAAGCTTGAAATTTTCACACATTCATGATTACATATTCTAGACAATAAACATCACATTCAAACCTTTCGGTGACTCGGTTTAGCGGTCCCGAAACCACTTCCCGACTAGGGTTAATTTTGGGCTGTCACAACTCTCCCTCACATAAGGAATTTTCGTCCCCGAAAATCTTACCGGTAAATAGGTTTGGGTATCGTTCTTTCATCGAGCTCTCGGTTTCCCAGGTTGCTTCCTCGATCCCGTGTTTAAGCCACAACACCTTAACCAACGGAACCCTCTTATTTCGCAACTCTTTCACTTCACGAGTTAGGATACGAATCGGTTCTTCTTCATAGCTCATATAAGCCTGAATTTCAACCTCCGACGGACTAATTATGTGCGAAGGATCAGATCTATAGTGCCGAAGCATCGAAACATGAAAGACGACGTGAATCTTTTCAAGTTCAGAAGGCAAAATCAATCTATATGCAACCGGCCCCACTCGTTCGGAAATTTCGTACTGCCCAATGAATCTCGGGCTCAACTTGCCTTTACGGCCAAATCTGAGTACCTTTTTCCAAGGCGAAACTTTGAGGAACACTTTATCTCCCACCTGATATTCAATGTCCTTCCGTTTCAGATCCGCATACGATTTTTGACGATCTGTGGCTACCTTCAGACTTTCACGGATTACCTTTACTTTCTGTTCGGCATCTTTAATCAAATCAACTCCGAAAATTTTACTTTCATCGAGCTCGGTCCAAAACAATGGCGTTCGGCATTTACGACCGTACAAAGCCTCGTAAGGTGCCATCTTAATACTTGATTGAAAACTATTGTTATAAGCGAATTCAATCAAAGGTACATACCGTTCCCATGAACCACTAAACTCAAGGATGCAGCATCTCAGCATATCCTCGAGTATCTGAATTATCCGCTCGGATTGACCATCGGTTTGGGGATGAAAAGCGGTGCTAAAATACAGCTTGGTACCCAAAGCTTCTTGCAATTTCTTCCAAAATCGCGAGGTGAATCTCGGATCTCTATCCGACACGATAGAAATAGGTACTCCATGTAATCTCACAATCTGAGTAACATACAATTCGGCTAGTTTATCCAATGAAAAATCCGTACGCACGGGGATAAAGTGAGCCGACTTAGTCAGCCTATCAACAACAACCCAAATCGCATCCTTCTTACTTGAGGACAATGGCAGTCCGGACACAAAGTCCATTGTGACTCGGTCCCATTTCCACTCGGGTATCATGATCGGCTGAAGTAATCCTGAAGGCACTTGATGTTCCGCTTTCACCTGTTGACATATTAAACATCTCGAAACAAAGTCGGAGATGTCTCGCTTCATACCATGCCACCAAAACCGACGTTTCAAGTCGTTGTACATTTTCGTGCTCCCCGGATGAATTGACATTCGGCTACAATGGGCTTCGTTCAGTATCATCGGAATGAGTTCCGAATTCCTTGGAACGCACAAACGACTTCTAAACCTCAAACAACCATCATCATCAATCTGAAACTCCGATTCCTTGTTCGGAACACACTCAGCTCGTTTTGCAACCAATTCATCATCAACTTTCTGAGCTTCACGAATTTGATGAGTCAATAATGGTTTGGCTTTTAATTCAGCTACTAACACATTGTCAGGTAGAACAGACAAGTGTACATTCATCGCTCGCAAAGCAAACAGTGATTTCCGGCTTAAGGCGTCCGCAACCACATTAGCCTTTCCCGGGTGGTAATCAATGACAAGCTCGTAATCTTTCAACAACTCAAGCCAACGTCTTTGTCGCAGATTCAAGTCTCGTTGAGTCATCAAATATTTGAGACTTTTGTGATCCGAAAACACATGGCACTTCTCACCAAACAAATAATGTCGCCATATTTTCAATGCAAACACAATGGCGGCTAGTTCAAGATCATGGGTCGGATAATTTCTCTCGTGTGGCTTCAATTGTCTTGACGCATAGGCCACAACTCGACCTTCTTGCATCAATACGCAACCCAACCCAAGTAGGGATGCGTCACTATAAATGACAAACTCTTTACCCGATTCGGGTTGCACCAAAATTGGAGCTTCAGTCAGATGAGTTTTCAGTTGATCGAAGCTTTTCTGACATTTCTCCGTCCATTCAAACTTAACATCCTTCTGAAGTAGCTTTGTCATTGGTGTGGCTATCATCGAGAACCTTTGACAATCGTCGGTAATAACCGGCGAGCCCTAGAAAGCTCCGGACTTCGGTAACATTTCTCGGAGGCTTCCAGTTAAGTATGGCTGAAATTTTGCTCGGGTCAACTCGAATACCCAATACGGATACCACATGACCCAAGAAGCTAACCTCTCTTAACCAGAACTCACACTTACTGAACTTAGCATATAACTGCTTATCCCGCAAAATTTGCAACACTTGCCTCAGATGCTCAGCATGTTCGGTCTCATCTCTTGAATAGACCAAGATGTCATCAATAAACACAACTACGAACCGATCCAAATACGGCCTGAAGATCCGATTCATCAAATCCATAAACACCGCAGGGGCATTAGTGAGCCCGAACGGCATCACTAAGAACTCGTAGTGACCGTACCTCGTTCTGAAAGTAGTTTTGGGTACGTCCGAATCTCGAATCCGCAACTGATAATAACCCGATCTCAAATCTATCTTTGAAAACACCGATGCTCCCTTTAATTGATCGAACAGATCATCAATACGCGGTAACGGATACTTATTCTTTATCGTCACTTTATTCAGTTGACGATAATCAATGCACAACCTCATGGTTCCGTCCTTCTTTTTCACGAACAATACTGGGGCACCCCAAGGTGAGAAACTCGGTCGAGCGAAACCTCTATCCGTCAATTCTTGCAACTGAGCTTTCAACTCTTTTAACTCGGTTAGTGCCACACGATACGGAGCGATCGAAATAGGCGTAGTTCCAGGTACAAGCTCAATACCAAACTCTACCTCCCGAACAGGTGGCAAACCCGGTAACTCTTCAGGAAAAACATCCGGGTATTCACAGACCACCGGCACCGATTCGGGTTTCTTTTCTAACTCCTTGTCATCAAGTACATACGCGAGGTATGCTTCGCACCCTTTTCTTACATATTTCTGGGCCAACATTACTGATATTACAGCTGGCAACCCCCTTAAGTCCGCAGACTCAACTCGGATTATTTCGTTATTTGCGCACTTCAAATCGATAGTCTTGCTTTTGCAATTCACAACCGCATCATGCGCGGTTAACCAATCCAAACCAAGAATAACATCAAACTCGTCGAACGGCAAAAGCATCAAATCGGCCGGAAAACAGGATTCTCGGATTATTAGAGGGCATCTCTTACACACTTTATCAACAAGTACGCATTGGCCCAAAGGGTTTGATACTCGAATTACGAGCTCAGTAGACTCAACAGGTAGAGTCTTACTGGTTGCTAAGGTTTCGCATACATATGAATGAGTAGAACCAGGGTCAATCAATGCAATCACATTAGTATCAAAGAGAGTGAAGGTACCAGTAATGACGTCGGGGGAGGATGCCTCCTCTCGTGCGCGAATGGCATATGCTCTAGCAGGAGCACGGTTCTCGGCGCGATCGGCCGTATCAGAAGCCCCCCTCTGACTACCACCCCTGCCTCCAAAAATTCTCGGTGGTCTACCTCTAGATGTCACTCCACTAGGTCTTGCACCTTGAATCTTATTCTTCTCATCCAGCTCCGTGCAATCTCTAATGAGGTGGTCCTTCGAACCGCATCCGTAACAGACCCTGCTAGTAGACTTGCCCCAACATTCACCTAGGTGTCGTCTTCCACATTGGGGACATTCAGGTTTCTCGTGACAATTATTGCCCACACTAGCTACCGAAGTAGCTCGGGAGCCCATCGATGGTCTTGCCCTGATGGAAATTCCCGCAGTCGCCCTCGACTTATTAATGTCCTCCCTGAACTTCTTTACAGCTGAGAACGGAGCTTTACCCGTCGATCTTTTACGATAATCTCTAGCTTCAAATTCAGCCTTCCTCTTCTCCTTTCCAAGTTCTTCCGCCTTGCAGGCTCGTTCGACTAGTGTTACGAATTCTTTTATTTCCAAAATACCCATTAGTAGCTTTAAATCTTCATTCAATCCTTCCTCGAATCTTTTGCACATAGCAACCTCATCAGCTACACACTCCCGGGCATACCTACTAAGTCTTACGAATTCATGTTCGTATTCAGATACAGTCATACGGCCTTGCTTGAGTTCCAAGAACTCCTTACGCTTCTGATCAATGAACCGTTGGCTAATAAATTTCTTTCGGAATTCCGTTTGAAAGAAGTCCCAAGTTACTCGCTCGTTCGGGACTATGGAAATCAAGGTCCTCCACCAATAGTAGGCTGAGTCTCGCAACAAAGATACAGCACATTTTAGACATTCGTCGGGTGTGCATGACAATTCATCGAACACCCGAATGGTGTTATCAAGCCAGAACTCGGCCCTTTCGGCATCATCAGTTACTATAGCCTTGAACTCCTCGGCCCCACGCTTCCTAATCAAGTCTACAGGTGGCTTACTCAGCTCACAGGATCAGCGACTGATGGCATTACAGGCTCTTGGGGTGGATTATTCAAATTTGGGAATTGTTGGACAGCCGGGTTGGTTCGGGCATATTGCGCGACCCACTCATTCATCATGGTAAAGAAGGCTTGTTTAGCCCCCTCACCTTGATTATTCGCAGATGACTGAGGTTCAACAGGCGGCGTCCCTTGTGCAGGAGCAGCCGCTACACTCTCAACGTCATCCGCTAGGGTTCTTTCTTCACCGGGGTCCATTTACTAATCAAAACAAAAACATTTCAACCGTCGGAAGTCATCACACATTTAAACATTAACATTCGGCATGTATAGCTAGACTCATACGCGCTATGGTAGTCCTAGAACCGACTAACCATAGCTCTGATACCATCAAATGTAACACCCCGAACCCGAAACCGACACCGGAGTCGAACACGAGGTGTTAACTGACTTTAACCCCTTATAAATTTATTTTCCAGACACTACCCAATCTGTGTACTAGTCGTTTTAAAAATCATATCTTGAGTTTCGTAACTCGAAAATCAGTTTTGTGATTTTTCCCAGAACTAGACTCATGTGCCCATCTATGTGTTTTTTTCTAGAATTTTTGGTCGGGCCAATTAGTACAGTTTATTAGTCAAAGTCTCCATATTGCAGGGGTCGACTACACTGACCTTTGCCATTACGACTTGGATATCTCCCTGCACGGGGCTTCATACTGATGCGTTTGTTTCTATGAAAACTAGACTCAGAGAGGAATCTGTACATATATGGTACGATCCCTAATTATCTCTGGTTAATTTATAATGAATTTCCAAAGTCGGAGCAGGGAATCCAGAAACCGTTCTGGCCCTGTCCCACAAAATCTGATTATCTCTTAATATACTGCCCATATGATCTTTTCGTTACTTCTCATGAAAACAGACTCATCGAGCTTCGATTACATAATTTATTCATCAATTAATTCCACTCCTACTATTTTTAGTGATTTTTCAATCTCATGACACTGCTGCTGCCAGCATCTGTTACGAAAGTAACTAGGTCCATTTCATGCCTACCTTGATCCAACTCAATCGAACATTCGTGCCATTTTCGCATGGCTTAAGTTTACATGCCAAAGTTCAACACAACGTAATAGCTTATACATGCCAAAATGTTCTTCTAAGCCAACTAAGAAGAAAGTACCAAAACTTGCTATCCGGTGTGATGACTTCGATGACGGCCCGACCCCGCAAAAATAGATGAGTCCAAGCAACCTATAATGGGTGACAAGGAAACACCGGGCGAGTTTATAACTCAGTAAGTCATAAGCAATGCACTACTATACATCAATAACATTATCACAAGAGGAAACAAATGGAATGAGACAATTTACTCCATCCATACCGAACCATGCCATAGTTCCTCCAACGTATCGATTCAATTCATATCAATTCATGCATTCACAATCCATATACTCATCAATAGGACATTGAAGCATTTTCATAAATCAATTTATTTTCGTTACAATCAACAACAAAACGGCCTTTCACCCATCTACGATAAATTTTTATGTACGTGACTTCAAGTATAGTTGTCACATAGGTTCAACTTACCGAGCTCAACACCAAGTATAAGCATAGCACATATTAGCCATGTACTCAAGACACTTACCCGATCCGCGTCCGGATCGACTCATGGTGTCGCACACATAGTGTCCATAATGATTCACGAATTATATTAGCCGCACATCATGCTAT